>NC_081409.1:186924081-187161581 GCF_030272615.1 Cryptomeria japonica
CATGTAAGACCATATGATGCTTTGTTGTGGCTTTCTTGAAGGCCTTAGTACTATCTCCTAGCACGAAGTGGTGGTTCCTTTTTGGGCCACATGGTCAAGTGGTAGTGCCACTTTCCATTAGGTATTTTGTTCGTGCCTTCTTGCGATGGATTAGCTTCGCAGGTGCTCCAGATGTTTCTCTTGGATTCATTTCATTTCATTGTACGAGTTGGATCCTCTTTGTTTCCTTGGATCATATTTGTATCTATTGGACCCTTACGTGGTCGGTTGTATCTTATGTTATATGTATGCCTTCGTGGAAGTTGTAATTTGATGTAATCATTATGTAATTTATATGTGACTTGATGTATAAGTGCAATTGTAATACTAAGTTATCCTAGCAATGTAAAAGAAATGTATTATGATGTGAGTTAGATGTTAGGAATTCTATCTTTCATTAAATCATTGTTGTAATGTAATTGAATGTGTTAACATAAATAAAGTATAATAATGTTATTGTTATCTCATTCAAAGTATGTATAATAATGTTATTGTTATCTCATTCAAAGAATGAAACAATCATTGATTTGTATAATTAAGTTCTTAATGGTTAAATGCATATCTGTTAGTTAACAGATTTGCCTTTTATACATTGTATTCTTTAAACCTCTGTATGCCCATTAATTAAAAGACAAAAGCAACTAACAATTGGATAATTCTAGAAATAATTATCCTCTGCATATGGGTATAGCTCCCCAACAAAGAATGATTTTCAATCAGCTCTAAATTCACAGTAATTTTGTTTGCATACTTTTTACCCGAAAGTACTAAAAGGCATATCAATATTCATTTGTCAGCACACAATGAATATACTCTTAATTAATAACACAAATTCTATTATGAAGTTCACAGACTTCAATCATTTATTTTTCAGAGGAAAACACATTCTTTGTATATTCACATATAATGAGAAGAAAAGTAACAAATTCCTAATTCAAACTAAATCCACACAGAGATTATCATCCAAATCTATTAAACTCACAAATTTAATACTTCAGAATCTGTAACAATTTTATTCATAAAAAAAATTGTTCTTTTCTTTCCCAAAATATTATGAAAAACAGATTTTATCTATTGCATCACTTTCCCCCCCAAAATCTTTCGGACCATTTCAAAGTCATTTCATCCCTTATATAGCCACAGTAGGGCTTACAATAAAAGTGGGAAACACGGAAAAACTAACTTTTCCACCCCGTCAAGTTCAGCAAAATTATCAAAAGAAACTGTCTTTTCAAATTACCAGAAAACAAAGCCTATTGTCTAGAAAACATGAAACAATTTTAAGAAACGGATTCTTTCTTCCAATTAGAATAAGTTGTAATGAAGTGTTGGATAACAGTATTATGTGGAAGCCCCACGTGTGCCATACACTGTCTCCGCACCTCTTTTTCCTTCTGAACCTGTGCAACCTTATCAGAGTGGCTATCCAGATGTCCAATGCATAGGAAAAGAAGCGACTCAATTTTAGCGATAATAGTTAGGTCATCTGAGACCAAGCCTTTAGCCTCCTTCACATGGTTAATCTTTTTCTCAAAAGATTATGTTATTGTTTCAACCGTTTCTAGTGTCCCGTCACTTTTTAGGCACTTAATTCCAATGCATAGTAGCTCATTTCTCATGGAGGTGGTTAACTCTACAAGTTGGTCTGCCAATTTTGTGAATTCTTCATATGCCTGTTTAATCAGAGAATTCCTCCATTCAATGTTCTTCTGGCAGACATACAAGATGCTATCATCCAGTCCTGGCACTGGTTTCTCAACCAGGAATTTCACAACTCCGTAAGTTTGTACTTCTCGCATCTATGTAGCCCTTCTTGCCCATTCCACTTCTTCATTTTTCCAATTACTTATTTATGTCTCCAATTCTTTTATTACCTGTATTGCCCCATTATGGACTTTACTCATGTTCACAAAATACTCAGCTCCAGATTTCCGCATCTGCTCCAACCACTCCATTACGGTCTCTGTTATCAGTTTACATTTATGTATTTGTTTCAAGGTTTTCTGATTGGCCGGGGACTTTGGATCAAATGACATAGGCAGTTGTGACAAGGGTTGAGGATTCGGACTATTCATTGCCTCAATGTACTCTGTCATTTTGCGCAACATCTCCTTCATTTGACGTTTGTCCCTTTCATCTTTCCAAGTCCTAGTGATAATCTTCTTGGTTGAAGCTTCAAGATGAAGGACATTTGTGGCACGAGTAGCAGTCCCTATGTTCACCTTTTCAGTGGCAAAACCCTAAACTGTAGGATTTTCTATCTTAGCATCTGTCAATGGATGTGCAATTTCTGCCACCCAATTTCCATTGTCAACGTCAAAATCAATTTTTGACACATTCTTTGATTTCTTGGCTTTGGGAGTCTTTCCCAAGCACTTACTCACCATATCCTCTATCGGAATGGAGGCAAGGACTATATTTCTATTCTTGCTACCAAGCATATTATCCAACCAGACTGGGCCTGTGGGAGCTAGAGTCTTTCCAAGATCAGTTCCTACATCTTTTCCATCTCTTATTATTATGGTAGAGTCCACCTGAAAGGTTTCTTGTTCTTGTTGGCTGGTGTCTTCATTATCTAGATTTTATTGCTCTAAACCTGGATTATTTTGAATGGCATCCATTTCAAGATCAACCACTACTATGTCTGGAGATGAGGGTTTTCTTTTACTCCTGGTTTTAGAGCGGGTAACTCTAACAGGAGTCAATTGCCCTTTGCTTTGTAATGCCTTGCTTTTCTGTTCACCTTTATCCTTTTTGTGAGAATGGCCTGCATCACAAGATTGAATAAATGTATTAGAAACCAGGCTCTTAGAGGATGAAGTTGAACCCCTCTGCTGACTTTTCCTCAATCTATGTTGCTTAAGCCATTTCTTCGTTCTTCGTATGACCATGAGGGTTCTAGTCTGAATATCTTCCTCCTCATTTTTCTCCCAATTTATCTCTAAGATTACCTCTGGCTGCCTATCTTCAACAAACTATGAATCAATTAAATCTTTTCCATTATCCATAATATGAGCAGTGTCCATTTCCAAGCCATACTCTCTTACTTGTTGCACAGTGAATCTTAGGTGAGCTCTTCTCTGGACCTCATACTCATCTTCACAGTCTACCCAGAAGTCTTCTAGATTCGGCATATGCTGAAAATGTTCCCTAATTGTAAGATGAGCCATTGCAAAGCCTTTAATATCAAAGTTAGTGCGAGGAACATATAGTTTGAAATTGAACTGTTTGAACTCTAGTTCAAGGTTCAAGGCATCAAAAACACTATTGCAAGTGTAATAGGTTAGTTCAATAGAGAAATAAACCCTTGTTTGATGCTTTTCTCTATATTTATTTTCTATATAGGCAAGCTGCCTACTTACTTCCATTAGCACGTGTCTATTGAAGATATACCTCGGCAATTTGTAGGGTTCTCCCTCAAAGCCACCAACCCTCATATAAGTGAACCTAGAAAACTGAATGTAGAAACTGCTGTAGGTACTTATAAATTGCATAGCTTCCTCGGTCAATCTTTTATGCATGTCTCCTCTCAATTCAAATACTATCTTTCCCAAAAAAATATTTTGAACTTTATAATAATTTTCTGCTACCCTGTGTTGCTGTAAATGTGGATAGTACTCATAAATTCTCATATCATCCTGCCAAACTTCATGGAATAAACCTGTCCATTGGCATATACAAGCTAAGCAATATATAAGATAGGATGACATAAAAATTCTTGTTTCCAAAGCAACTTAAGCCCTCATGCATTCTCTCTACAATTAACTCGGCCCAGTCTATATATCTTTTCTCACCAAAAATAACCTGAACAAAGAAATACATCCAATCTTCCCAATAATAGGCAATCTGATTTCCTCGCACCCTATGCAAGAGAATGATTATATCCCTTACTTCTTGAATCATGTGATCATGGGTTAATGGGCTAGGCAACCTAGAACTCCCTTTTTGGAATTTCAACAGCCAATTCCTAGCAATAACACTTCGGTAATAGGCCTTTTTTTCTGAGAAAAGCCCTTGTGACTTGCAAACCATCCAGTCCTCATATTGTTCTTTCTCAGGAATTCTCATTACTGTGGCAATTGTCTCCCGACTAATTACCAGCAAACTTTTCCCCTTTACATCCCTAATACACCTCCCGACAGGGTCATATCTACTCATACATTCTAAAACTAATTCTAGACATGATACGGCAGGGGGAAATGTTGCAGCTTCTATTAACCCACTGTCTACAATTTTCTACATTAAAGGGGTATTGGCAGAATTACGTGTTCTTTTATGAAATTTGTCTAAATTTACTGACGGCAAGAAGGTGTCTCCTATGTTGGGCAGGGAACATACTAAGCTAGATTTTGGGTCCGGCTAAGGTGGTTTTGGTCTCATCTTTACTCAATAACCAAGAAAAGTGTACAGCAAGGAGAATTGACTGAACTAACTGAAATACTGAGCAATACTTTTCAATTTATGCAAAATAACAGGGGAGAAAGAAGAACTTTGAGCTCACCTTTCATTCAGAACTGAAAATTCACACAAAGTTGAGAAAAGAAACTACCGCTGCCGCTACTCCCCTACTGACTGATTTGAACAAACAACAGAGGCCAATAACTTATTTTCAAAGAAACAGACTTATAACATAACCTGAAATGTCGACTGCACGATTCTTTATGATTCCTGCCTGCATGATTATCCGTGCCAATTGTGCCGAAAGGATTTGATCCTGACACCTTATTAATTCCCGCGTACCTTCTCCTTTCATATCTTTTCCCAACATGAATATCTTTAGTACGGATGTCATTATCATTCATTACCTTTGAGGTTCATCATTCAAATCCGAAATATTCCTTTATATGTCGATACTTCATTTCTTTGTCTTCAAAATTATCTATCTTCGAACCTTGAACCCTGAACCATTAAAAAGTAGTTCGGCGGTTCAAGTTCAAGACTGCACCAAAGAACAAAACATTCGGTCAAATAAGGACTCACACTTTACGAACATGACTCACAAAGGACTTAATACAACATGTTTGAACCTTGAACCCCGAACAACTTTTTAAAAGGTTCAAAGGTTCAAGTTCAACGACAACTATTACAAAGTCTATTGAAACCCTATTGAACACAAAGCCATTACTTCATAAACTGACTTTGAGCCACTTTTTAAAAGGTTCAAGGGTTCAAGTTCAAGCAAGACCACAAAATGAAAACTTTCTTTGGATGCGGAAAATTTAAAGGAGTGGACTAACAATATCTTAAATGGATTAATTGACCTTAATGAAAGATTAGTTTAATTAAGTAATTCACATTGGGGGTAACTTTAGGAGTTTAAGTCAAGCCTTCCGCATGTGCAACTTCAATTGTAAGGTTTATATTTTACGTTAATGTGTTCTAATTATTTAAAAATTAAATATTTTGCACTCTTTTCGAGTGTTTGTAGTTGTATTCTTTTAGGGTTTCTTGGCAGGGCATTACACAAACTTACACAAATACAACCAAGTGGTAAGATAAAACTATGTGCATCAAAACCATGAGAGCACAAAACTTTTGAGCCCTCATTTACTTTTGGGTACTATTTTTTCATATTATTAAATATCTTTTCCCCAAATAATATGTAATTATTTCATGTCTCCCACACATAAAGTAACTATCACAATGTCACATCTTTACAAGAGGCCCCAAATAAATATCTAATGTGGCTAAACACATCTCCTAGATAAACCACACTATATATTTGTTTAATTTATAATATTTAAACTATTTCAATATTATGCAAGGTGTACAACACCTATTCCTAACAATGTCATCATATTTATATAAATTAAACATTAACTAACAATATTTAAACTCTCATGAAATATTTTTAAATTTTGAAACTTAATAGCAATAATATTGAAAGTATTAACTTAACATAATTAGTATTAGACCATTTCTCTTATTTTTCATTGTCCTTTTGAAAACTATTTTTCTTTTAAAACTAAGGATAGTATGATGTAGAATAAACATTAAACATTTCATACTTAATTATGTCAACTTCTTATAACTTTATTTCAAATTTTCTTACATTTATTTTTTTTTAATATTGATCAAAATTGAAATTAAAAATTTACAAATAAATAAATAGCAATCTAAAAATGACTTCACAAAAAACTAAAGAAAAAGGTCTTACTAACCAAACTGTCACCATTAACCATTATACTTTAATCCATGAAGAATTAAAATACACACTTCACTATTTAGTAGAAAACAATCCCTTAAAAAAATCAGTGAAGTTGATAATTTACAATTCACTAATCAATCTTTACACACACTAGAAAATAATGTGCTCATTGGGTCCTTGTTTACAATCAAGCAAACCTAAAATACTAACCTTCGAACCAAGCACTAAAGTGTCTCATAAAATAATTGGCCAAATTTGAAAATAAATCATAATATAACAATTTTAAGGAGCCTTATACATGAACATTGAAACCTTTTTAACATCTTATTTAGGTGTTTTATTGGTTGAGGTATGTTCTTTGTGTGGGTGGTCATGAATGAATTCAAAATTAAATTAAAGTTATCTAAGGATATTATTAATTAGTACAATCATAAGATTTGGGAAAATTATTTAAATTGGAAATTGGACAAATTATGTATACTTAGAATGTACAAGACTTGAAAATCGATAATTGATAAATTGAATAAGCATTAAAATAGAGAACATTGAATAAGCATTAAAAATAGATTTAAATGCACCTTTGAAATTACATAGTCTGGAAATGAAAGTTAATTAGAATATTCTCTTATTATGAAAGTTTATTAGAATATACTTTTGATGCTACCTCTATAATTTGAGACCTATCTTAACAAAAGGACAAGGCCACCCTATTAAAACTAGCCTACCTAATAGCATTAAGTAGTCTTAATAAGCACTATGATAATATTTTTTAGGGGTGGTTGCGATAATGGAAAACATGGGTACTTTAAATTTTCAACAATATTCATGATAGATTTTCCGAATTCCTAAAAAATGTTCACCTATTAGTGAGCAACATAGTAAAATCTAAGAGGTCCTAATAATTATGAATGATAAAGAGAATGCAAGTTGAAGAATTAGAAATGTTTCACATGGAAAATAAAATCATAGAGATATAAAACTAATAGGTATTATCAATAACACCATGAAGAAGCATCCCAAAATATTTTGTCCTAACCACACTGGAAGTATGAAAATAAACAACAAACCTAGTGTTCTTAATTCACCAAAAAAAGTGATAAATGAATAAAATAAAATGTTTTCACTAAATAAAACTCTAATTTCTAAGCATATATGGGTCCATGTGATTGATATAAATTTTTGACAATAAATTGGATTGAAAATCCTTAATTTTTAGCTTAAAAACAATTAGTGATAACATGTACGACAACCTTGACCTTGCTAGATAGCCAACAAGGTAGTCTTGACCTCCTAGGGTGACCTTGACCCTATAAAAAAGCCTTTTAAAAGTTAGGTCACTTTTATTTTATATATTTCTCTTAAGTTTATAAAACTTTTTAAAGCTGATTTATGAGTGCACTTTTATCAAATGGAATCCTTATAAAACATAGGTTAAGTGGAAGTAAGCTTATTCAATCCCTTTGTGTATTTTTAAGTATGAATCTGCAATAAAGTACTAATAAATAACAATAAATAAAGTTAATATATTCAAATAAATCATTTGAAATCGAACCATAGCCATGAAAAGCTATAAGATGATGGTAAAAGGTACATAGAAACTCAACAAGGAAACTAAGATAGAAAGACAATGTTGAGAACGAGATGATGGTTCAATCTAAAATGGTTTTGGTAATTCAAATATAATTGAGACAATAATAGGAAACCATAATTATAAAGTGCTCAAGTAAGGGTTCAAGATATGGTAATGCCTCACAATTCCTATATGTGTCAAACAAAACCTTGTATTCATAAAGAGGTAGTTCGAAACACAGTGAAATGGAAAATTAAATCGATAGTGAATTAATTGAAATGAAATGGGATGAGATAAGTCTTATTAATATTATATATTAAGGTGTTTTGAATATCTAATTTGAGAAAAAAAAAAAACCAAAAAAAAAAGTAGAAATGGCAACACAATAAGCCAAAGGCTCCAATAATAGAAATGGGAAGATGGATAGTTTGCAAAATGGATTAAAAAGCTAATAGAAATGGATGTTGATGAATTTTAGGTTTTGGAAGATAGATATTAAGATGATCCTCTAGGAAAAATAAATAAATTAATGAAACCATTTAAAATTAAAAATAGAAAAGGAAATTGTTCAAGTTATTGAAATCTTTAGAAATCAATTACCTATTAGTGAAGATCTTTTGGAAACATTATCCAATGGAAAAAAATTCTAATACTATAAGAATGAAAATTTCTCTCCCAAAAATTTTGAAGCGATTTTGGGGTTTTGCATTAAGTAGAAGTTAAAATTATGTGAGAAACTCGAATTTTCTCCTTCTTATCTAATATGAGGCAAAGTTGGTCAATTTAAGGATTTTTCTTTGGGAAAAGATGGAAACTTATTGCATGGGAACCCCTAGTAATTAATTATCTTGTATTTGAAAATTGTGATAAGAGGTTAAAAATTTAAGGCCACCTTATTATGTGCCAAACTATAGGCATTGTTTATGAATGAAAATCGAGCTTAATATCATATGGAACCTTAATCTTGAAGGGGGCATCTAGTGTTGGGTGTTTCTAATAACTTTTAAGTTCATAAACATATGATATATGAAGGATAAAGGTCAAATTTTCACATAGTATAATATTAAGTGCAATATTTAATGATTTGACAAGGGAAAAAAGGAGATAAACCAAAGGGAAATCAAAGGCGGGTTTAGAAAATGGGATGGGGATAAAAAGTAAATGAAATGGAACACATAGGAACTCTAAAAAATACCATGAAAACAACATATAAAAGGGGATATGGATGGTTAGAGGTGCCATGGGCTAGCTAAAAAGGATCAAGGATGTCACTACCACCTTTGAGTTTTAAGCTTTTGTCAATATATTCTTTTGTATCTTCCAATTCTCTTCTTAACATAACAATCTCTTCTTCAAGCTTAGTGCATTCAGTAGTTTTGCCATAAAGCATGGAATCCAAACACTAAACAATATTCTTTCCTTATTCAACTTAGACTTTCGGGTTAATTATTTCATCTTCTTCCTTCTTGAGTTTGACTTCACATTCTTTGCTTCCTTCGATCTGAGCTTTTAGTTTGACAAACATCTTATTTGCCTTATTGAATTTGATCTTATATTCTCTACACTCTACATTTGCAATATCTACATCGTCAAGAGCATAACAAAGTTCTCCTTCAAGGTCCACTTCACAATCATCTGTCCCAACCTTATGGTTCTATTGCCTCTATATTTGATTCAAGATAAATTCTATTATTAGCCACTGCTTCAATTCCCTTGTGTTCAAGTGAAGAATATTTCTCAGCTATTACATTCAATTCTATGAAGGGATTGGCATTCTTTAGGTGATAAAAACTTATTCCAATACTAGATCCTCCTACTACCAATATTCTAGAGCCAACTTTATTGATTTCACAATCCTTGTCATGAAATGTAAGATGGTATCCTTTATTCCACATTTGACTAACACTGAGAAGATTGTGCTTGAGTCCTTTAACATAAAGGACATCTTCTATATTATGTTTTCCATAAATAATTATTTCACCTATTTCACATATTTGTGTTGACCCTTCATTTCAAAACTTAACAGATGCGTTAAGACTAAAGAACTTTATCTTATCACTAGTCATGTGATTGGAACAATCACTATCATTCATCTAAGCATTTGGTTCCTATTTTGCATGGAAGTCAGTCCACACAATCATTTCTTTTTAATCGTCCTTGTTATAATGCAAGGTATCAGACTTCTTACACTTTACAAAATCACTCTTTTTGTCACCAACCTTCAAGGACATGAAGAGCATTTCATCCTTTGAATCATCATGACTATGGTCCTCATCTTCTGAGGAGTAGTTGTCCTCCTTGGAATAAATAATTCTCTTGAATTCCGTCCTATTATTGCTATCTATTGATTCTTTAAAGGTACATTTAGATGCAAAATAACCAATTCTTCCATAATTAAAATATTTGAAAGGTAGCTTACCTTTGTACTTGAGTTTATTTCTTCAATCTTCTCACATAATTTTCTTCAACTTCATCAATGTCATCAAGCTGATCAGCAACTTCATCTTCTGTCTTTTTACTAACTTTGAATGCATCTTCTCTTTTAGGAGCATCTTTACCAAACTCTCTCATCTCAAAATCAATCAGAGCACCATATATTTGATTCATTGAATATTTATCCAGATTCTTACTTTCCTCCAAAAACAAATACCTTATGACTATAAGATTTACGAAGAGATCTAAGTAGATTTTTCGTAACTTCGTCTTCTTACACTTCAACACCAATACCTCTTACGTCAGTTACTACTTCATCAACTTAGAGTGTATAGCTTGAAATGTCTTCATCCTCAAACATCTTCAAATTCTCAAACTTTCACTTGAATTTTTGCATCTTGATTTGCTTTACCTTATCATCTCCTTCATAAATGCTATTAAGTTTTTCCCATATCTCTTTAGGAATACCACGATGTATCACCTTCATAAGCTTTGAATCTACTAATCCATTCATAAATACATTTCTAACTTTGCCATTGTTTTCATACAACCTAATCTTAGTTGCATCTGTAGGAGGAGTAGGATGAGGTGTATAAAAATCTCTAACTGAGTCCCAAACTCCAAACCCTAAAGAGAACAAATATCCTTCCATTCTAACTTTCTAAAATGTGTAGTTAGTTTCATCAAACTTTTGTGCCTTATGAGATTCATCTTGTGCCATATCTTATCTTTCCTCAAGCAATTAAGCTTCCTTAGATGAACTTAGCTCTAATACCAATTGTTAAACACACCCCAAGACTAAGAGGGGCAGTGAATGAGTCTTGAACAAAACTTAAAACTTTTTAGCACAATTTAAATCCTTAAATCCTTAAACTAATCAGCAATAATGAAATATAAAGAAATGAACACACATGCACAAGAGAACACTAGAATCACATGGAAAATCCAAGAAGGGAAAAACCACGGTGAGAGCTATCTCACAATATATAAACAAGAATTACAATTTATTTTAAGGCTCACTGCCGAAGGAAGCACATTACTCCTTAAATGGACTTGTTGCTAAGGATCACTTCCTTAGGGCAATATACAAGATATTACGACCTACCGGAGAGACTCAATATCTCATAGTAGGATACATGAATATTTGAATTACAATAAACAGGCCTTCAACATCACTACATCCAATAATCTCCCTTAAAATATATCTTCCTTTAGCATGTTGTCTTAAGCAACCATTTGGAAATTTAGCTCTAATACTTCCACCACACACATCTGCTACCTCAACTTTGCATCTCACATAATCCACGTGGATTTGATCTTCTCTGTATATCCTCCTCAACATTGCAAAACTTCAATTAGGTTAGCCAAAATAGGGAACAAAGAATGATCCCAACAAATCGGCCATAAAAACATCTTTATGATGAATGAGGTCTAATCTAGGAGATAGAGGAAAATAATTTAGTACATATTTTTATGAAGCCCCAAACATCAAACACATTGGCACACATCCACCCAAGATAGCAACAAGGTAACATATATATGAAATGTGTAGCACATAACTGAACCAAAAACATAATACCAAAATAATTTAATTTATGTGGATCACCATGAGACATATCAAGTCCCAAAAATAACTCATCACAATTTTCAATGCTAGTGCATACCCCACAATACATAGTGCAAGCAAGAGAATAAGTTGTGTCAACAGAAAACCACAAATCACTGTAAAAAGCAACAACAGACAATATGTGGCACCAAAAAGATAAACATATCCCATGTGAACCACATAGGGACATTCCTTGAACATCCATCAGTATTCCCAAATACTCATTTACATTGGCATGCCAAAACAAGTTGGCACAACCAAACTGATACAAAGCTCTTCATACTTGGAGGACTAGGAAACACACTCATGAGATAAGATGTTGATGAACATACTTGTGAAACCATTCATCACATTAAATATGAATTAAGACACCACTCATAAATTATAAGAATGACATCCAAGCCACAACAACAGAAACATCAATGTGGAGAAATGTGGAGCATTTTTCAAATCAATCTTATCAAACAACAAACCTACCAACATACTACATTTACCAACAGTACTTGTTGCAACATTAGGGATATAATAAGATAAGATTGCAACCTCCATAGAACATAAACATAAAATTCCAAACTACAAGACCATATCTGCAAATGTGGAGGAATGCAGAGAATTATCCTAGATAAACTTCAACATCCTTTCCTGCATCTTGACACTTCATCAACCTACAATGATCAGAACAACTTTGTAACCTCATTTTCTGACTCAAGAGCACCAAGTGGATGACCCAACATCATGCAGCATACACAAGGTCATCACCATGCTTCTAATCCTCATATTAATACTTCTAATTCTCATCTTAATAAAATATCATCATGATAAAATATTTGATGGCAATTAACAAGAGATGACAAGCAACGATAATTGTTGTCAAAATAGCACATCATCATAAGCACCATTACAATATACTAAGTGTAGACATCAAACACTAAGAAGGTTGACATCCACAACAAAGAACATCTTTGTACTTTAGAAACATCTCTACACATTTGCATATGGAACATCAATGAAAGCATACCTCTAATAGGGCAATCATCTACCATTTGCACTGCATCCTACATCAATGAAAACACTTTATCAGCACCTGAGACATTATTCCTTCAAAAATCACAATACAACATTGAGCATATCGCTAATGACAATGCACAAACTAAGGGTTGATATCAATGAGAATACCTAGTCATTAATGACAACAATTTCCAACATGAGAGAAGGAAAATGTATCTCTAGAATGTATATAACTCGTAAAATTATTTACATTTGATTGTACATGGGAATAAATGTAATAATAATTCAAGTTATCTCTATCATAACATGTATCATCCATAGCAAGAGCATCATGTTCATGAGATGCATTGATGTTATCAAAATGATAAGGAAATGGATTAATATAAAATTTTAAAAGATATATTAAGAAGAGTGATTATATGATTTCTTATGTTTTAGTGTTGTGAAAGCATTATTATTATGTCCCTTAATTCTAGAAAAATCTAAAATACATTCTCATTGTAGTTCTTAGGTATACCTCTACTTAGCTCTAATGGGTGGATAGTAAGAAGAGTAGTTGAGTTTGAACCAGCCAAACTTTGAAGCATGGTCTCCAAGGGATCATGTATCTTAGCAAAATTCCTATAAATATGAGGCTTGAAAGGTGGGACCTTAGAAATATTAGCCACGTGATGCATATTATCCTTTGTCTCTATAAAATCATTACCCTTTAAAAAATTATTTCATATTTGGAAAGTGGGAGGGAAAGAAGATTTGGAGGAACCATGAGAAGTAAACCATAAGTAGTTTCATTAAATGAAAGAAAAATCAGTTCAATATTATCTATATGAGTATGTGTTTTTGAAAGAAGAAAATATACTCAAGCACACAATATTTTTATATTAAGGAATAATTCAAAAAAAAATAGTTTGTAGCTCATCATTACCATCTAATTGATGTTTTACCTCACCTTACAATAATAGGAAGCAAATGACATGATTTTAATAGACTCTTAATATCTTTGTTCATATTTAAATAAATAACCTATCATTGTTTCAGATCCAAATTATCATGGAAATGTTGCAAAAAAGCATGGCTAGTTCCTCAAAATAATTGATGGAAATAGGAAGTAAAGAAGAAAATCATTAAACAATATATTACTTTAAGGTCTATGAGAATAAATTATCTCAAACTTTACCCTCCTAAGGGATCAAAACCTATAATACATTATCACATAAATAAACATGAGGGTATCATTTTCCATGATATAATCATTGAAATGTGCCATGAAAAAAATAAGAAATGCACATGTCATGATTTCAAATAAAAGATGAATACAATGTGGAGAATTGTGTGTAATAAAGTCATGTTTACCATGTGATATCTATTTTCTTCTTGAGTTTATCAATTATATCCAAGGTAGGTATAGTAGTAGTGTTAGTATTAAGACCATGGGAATAATGATTAAAGTATAATGATGATGATGATGGATTGAAAATCTAAATATGTGCTCATGGTAAGATGAGTGAAGTGGGGTATGAAATGAGATATAGGAGAAGGTATCAAATGGGATATGTAACTAGGAATGGAATGAGAACTGGAATTAGGGGTGACCATAATGGATTAAGGGATTACACTAGAAGACGTAACACTAGTAGTAGAGGTGGAAATAGTAGAAGAAACACTAGGATCACGTGTAATCATTTTACTAGTGGGGATATTATTGAAGGTACTTGAAGTGGTAGTAGGATAGGAGGAGGATGGTGCTAGTGTAAAAAAACTCCACATGGTAAGTAGGTATACTAGGAGGAACAAATTTGGGAGGTATGTCATATTTTGGGGGACAAACTAGGGAAAAACTATGAAGAGGACACACTATACAAAGAACTATTGAGTAACTTTATAACTTTATAATCATGAAAATATTGAATCAATTTTTTTTGGATTATCCGTTATAGCTACAATCAAAATCTTGTGAAAAAAACATTGTCCCAAATGTACTTCATGATCATAATGTTTATCCTCGTGTTCAAAAAATAAGAGTAATAATGGTAAATATAGAAATATTATATTTTATTATTTTGAGAAAAATATCAAAGAGGACATGAAAACATGTAATGGACCTGTGATTCTATGTATTGATGTAACCCTTGGAAAATGCAATTATGATGCTTGGATGTCACTATTATGGAAATTCCTTTAAGTAACCCTAACATGCTCCTAAATAATATCAAATTAATGAATGTCCTAAAATACATCAAATAAGCACAAAAATTAACATAAATGTGTGCCACATATAGAAATACATAATAATGGGATCAAGATGTAATTATATCAAGAGACAAATTCATACAAGAATATACACATTTTAAAGTCAGTATATTATGTGAAAATAGCACATGTATGCACTTTTCATATTCCTTTTTTATCTGGGGTTCTTACCATAGTGTGTTGATTAAGTGGTGGTGTTGTTGTTGTGACCACCAAGGTTCAAACTCCCATTGGGCCATTGTGATTGCAAGCTTGCACCAACAGCTTGTGGGTTTGAGCCTTAATATTGTTAATTACAGATGAGCTCCCCCTTTTGTGACCTCATTGTATCATAGCTCTAGGTCAAAATTATTTCACATAGTACCGGATGGTGTGATATACCAACATCATCGATCACATCAAAAAACTTACCTAACACTTCTAAAAAAAAAAATCCTTTTTATCTAAATATCAAATATAATTTCTTTCTATTTCTTTTCCAAACCATATTAATCTTCCCATCCCACCAAAATATTTTTTTATTTTTTTTCATATAATTTAGGCACAAATTAGAATAATAGCTATCTATTTACTTATCTAAAATATTTTGATATTTTGATAACACAAATAGATTTGGTAGAGAGAATTAAACATGAACTAGTCACTTCTTCGATACTAGATGAATGAGAATCAATATGAATGGATATTTGAGTTCTTTTAACCATTCATTGAGTATTAAAGATGGTGCAGTCACCGGTTAGGAGGGACCTCAAAGAGATTAATCTGGATCGAGCAGCGAGAGTAAACACAACGGAAACAAGAGGATATGATGGAGACAATGCAGAACTGAATGATTTAGATCATGAAAACTGATTATAGGTAATCAGTAACATTTAGGTTACAAGATTCGGCTCACTGACCTACTACATACAAGCTCAATTACAGAGTTGGTCAACTTCGGACCTCAAAATCATAAGATCTATCATCTAACTTCTCTGGAATGAATTATAATGATTTATATGATCCAAGAAGATCCGGTTGGCCCAAAAGGCATCAAATGCTGAAGAACAAGATCAAACATGTAAAACTGATAGGTCGACCTCCACCAAAGAGATTCCCTTGGAAAATCCAAAGAATGAAGTACGGATCAAAGGGAAGGTTGGCCACACGCCAGGGAAAATCAGAATCAATGCACAAGGCTCCGCAAGCTACAGAAGGGATTCGGTAGATTCACCAAAATAGGTCCAGGTAGTTTCAGTGCTAGAAAACTGTCTCAGAATCTGGAATCAATAACTAGCCAGAAAATTATCCAAATGCTCTGTGGTTTAGGAATAAGGAAGATGATTATGTCCTCAAGAAAAATCCAACTCTGTAAGATCCAATGAGCGAATGCAATAAAATGCAGAAAGAAATGCTAAAACTGCAAAACAGAAAGCAAACATAAAAGAATTTTTTTTTTGGTTGATGCAAGATTTCCAAGAAGTGGGGATGCTCCTGCATCAAAAGAGAGGAAATTTTTCAACCTATCATAATTTTTCCTCTCTCAAGTTCATGAGATATATTTTATTAATCAAATATTATTTTTATCTTAATCTTATCCAATTTGAGGTGCTAATTTTTTCATTCCTTTTGTTTTAGTATAGGAAATTCTCAAGTTTCTTTATGATTCACACAATATGCTTTGAGAACCAAAAATTAATTTGAGACCTATGGATGCACAAAAATTACATCAATAATTTCATGTTCCGAATGGACTTCAAATAGCTTATTAATAGGGTTCAATTTAACTATATCAAACCCGCTCAATTATTAGCATATAATCCTAATATGATCTCTTTATTTCACTCTCCAATTTTTTTTATTTGTGTTTTTAAATATAAATTCTAATAAATATTTATAAAAAAATTACAAGTATAGAATTGTGAAAGTTAAAATATTGATGTTCATTAAGAATTCATTGTGTGACATAGGCATGAAATGGACTTGGGCTATACTAAGATTTTGGGTTGAGATCTCGATTTCACTTGCATGTAGCTATTTCTTGTTAGTCTATTTCATACTACAAGATTAACATTTTTTAAGTTTTTCTTTATAAAATGAGTTCTTTAAGGATAGAACCACCCATAAAAAAATCTCAAAAAAAAATTCCAAAGGTATTTCATGAGGTGAATCTTCTAACGTATCACTAGATGTGGTTTCACCCATTTCAAAGTGTAATATAGGAAAAGTTATTCTTACAAAGGAATGTATATCTTCCTTGAGAATAAATTACAAATTGACTTACACAAAAATTTCTCACACTTATTCTTGTAGGCACAAAAACGATACAATGAGTTCATGATGCACATAAAATATTTGAAATAACAAAGAGGTAGGAATATAACTATAATATCCAATTGCTATAAAATTAAAGAAAATGCAATTAAGAGAGGGAAAATATCACCAAATATATTTTTGCTCTCTTCCAATACAAAACCTAAACACAAGGAGAGACAAGAATATTTTTATTTGGCTATTTAAGGGACTTGCCTAGTCAAACCCTCATTTTGTTATTTCTACCTACATGAAAGCTAGGATTTTTAAAAGATATATAAATAAATGCAAGGATGATTGTTTCAAAATTAAATCATGAATTTTTTTTATATAAAATGATCTAATTGTCAATTTAACACCAAGAACCTTTAAATGTTGTCATAGAGTGGTCAATAGAGCAAGAAAGAAACAACAAAATGAAACAAGACTACCTCGAAGTTTTGAAAAAACTCTAAAGATAATTCTATCACTTTTGTAATGTTGTCCTTCACAATCCTACTTTAAGAAAAAATCATTAAATGGGATGAAAATATTGTTTTATGCTCAGATTAAAAGAGCTTCAAATGTTGCAGAGTTAAATGCATGAAAAAATGAGTGTCAAAAATCAACTTCTTGTTCAAAATGGCAAGTTGAGTTTCATTTGTTTGATGCAAATACATGTAGGCGTATTAGTTCTAAAAAATATTCACGAGAAGGTAATGCTCCAAAGGCCACTATAACTGCAAATTTTCATGAGATGCTAGCATGTCATATGGACATCTACATGAAGTGCTCCCATTTGGAAGATTCACACTCAAAGAGATAACAATGAAATAAAATTGTAAGATATTTTGGTGTTAAAATTTAGTAATTAGAAAATATATTGTATGTCGAAAATGTGGTCTTCCACCTGCAAGAGGAGAAAACATCTCAAACACGCCAATGAAGCATTGCATTAGATGTTAGAAATTAAAACACGTGAATAGATTAAAAACTCTAAAATCGTCTCATTGTCCTCTATCTCTAAAGATCTCTAAGATTCAAGGTGGCCCTCACTTGGAAGAGCACTTGATCCTCAAGATGACAACCTAGAGAATGAGTTATATGAAAAATGCTACTAGAATCGAAATGGATGCAACTAGGAGTCTAGTGAGTGCTAAGAGATGAATATGAAGATGAAGGATGCAAGCTAGGTGATTAGGATGCAAAGTATATTCCACATTGAAAGCTAAGTATGCTATGTGAGTTAATTAAACTAAGATGAGAATGCAAAACTTATAAAAGAAGTGAAATAAAACTAGGATGGAATATTAAAATGCAACTAAATGAAGCTAAATTGTGTGCTATGGATGCTTGAGGATGATGTTGATGCTTGTTGATGACAAAGAGAGCTCCTTAACCTACAATGTGACTGTAATTTTGATGCACAAAAGACTTGATGAATTGAAGAAGGAATGGGCTCTATTTATATGGAAAATCGAGAAATGGATGGTCGAGATTGAGTAATCTCAACAAGGGATAGGATTGAAAGTTATCAATCCATGGAATAGATTCAATTCAATCCCAAGTTGACAAATGCCACCTTGAGAGGGATTGAGAGGATGCTAAGAAGCATTAGATGCTAAGCAAGCAATCAGGGATAACCTCAAGGACTGACATCATGGATAATGTCATTAACCAGGTAGGCATGATATTACCCAAGAGGTAAACTCTTGTGCAACATGAGAAAATGGTTAAAGGGACAACCATCATGGCTAAGGGGTGTGAGCCATTAAGAGGAATTAAATGCCTTAGAATACTTTTGGGGCTAATGTGTAAGGCTCTTACAAATTTGGAGAACTCAAAAAGTTAGCTTGTTGAATAAGGTAGAGCCTTCAACACATTTTGAAGACTTTCCCCAAATTTGGAGAAGTGACTCCCCCGATTTTAGGGATGGGACATGATTAGGAGAATAGGACATGATTAGGATAGGATTAGAAGGCTTCTAGAAGAATGATTAGGGGAATGTAGTATTTTGCAAGTGGTTGAGGGAAAATAGGTATTTTTGATAAATTAAAATGATTTAATTTAGCCAGAAAGGGGATGCAACTTGCATTTATAGGACTTTGCAAGTGGGGGGATTTTTAAATAAACTTTGATTTATTTAAATGCAAAATGAATTTTAATTAAATATGAATTTAATCAAAAAGGGAAAAAGGGGATTTTAATTAAATAAATAAGATTTATTCAATTAAATGGCTAAGGGTACTTAATCAAACCTTAGTTTAATTAATAGGTTAGGCTAGAGGAAATGGACTTAATCAAATCTTTAATTTGATTAATAAGCTAATTAGAAGAATAGGAATATTAATTAAATCTTAATTTAATTAATTGGAAGAATTAAGAATAATTAAATGAATAAAATTCACTTAATTCATTGTGCAACTTTTAGGTGTCTACATATATAGATCAAAGGCTAAAGAGATAGCATTATGCAATATGAAATTGCAAGGGATGTACTTTACAACACTACACAAAGATTGATATTGTGTGTAAATAGTTAGAAAGTTTCACTTTGGTTATGTTTAGGGCTTTATTCCTTCTTAAATTATGTTTTATGGGTGGGTCAATCCTACCCAAGTCTCCCATAGGGTCTAGATTGACATTTTTCAAAACATCATTAAGGGATGTTTTCTTTTATGCTTTATAGAAGTTAATCATGCAAACAGCCTCTTCATGCATAGACCTTCATATGTTAAAATTGTATTGTTGATTTTAGCTTCTTGGACCTAACACTTCATTGTATTTAAGAATAAATCCCTTAATATCCCAGTTTGGATTGAGTTTATTAGTTTACCCTTACCTTACTAGCCCTTTCTAAATTTTATTATAGCCTCTTTAAGTAATATGGTTTGTGTTAGGTTAGATAAATTTTACTCAATTAATTCTTTAAATTGTGCCTTTATTGATTTAAACCTTTCAAAAGGACTCAAGTATTCTATTGATTTAATATTGGTGATTTTCTCATTGTGGGAGAGTTCTTTATATTAATTTGCAAATAATTATTATAAGCGCTAATCTTTTTTTCACAAAGTCAAACATTATCCTTTGATTATGCAAAGAGATAAGATTGATTCCAAGTCTATTGATAACCACAATCTCTAAAAAATAGAGAGGAATGCTAGATTATAGTGATAAATCATAAAAATCATCACAACAATGGGATGAAAGGTTTATTTTCAAACAATGTATTGTAAAGCTAAAATGTGGTTTCAAAGCCTATTGATAAGGTGGAGGGGTTTTGTTTTTTTTTTTGATAAAAGTGGTAAACCACTAAATTTTATTAATATTATAATTTTTTTTTTTACAACTTGGTTCAAAGAGCACCGGTAGGAAAGAACCAATCAAAGAAAACCTCTGGTCTAGCTCATACATAAAAACCAAATAAGAGGCCCACCCAAGATTACATAATTTCCATACTTGGCAACAAAAAACCCAACCCCTTGAAATGAGTATAAAAATTCTCTGACTGAGAAAATTACATTTGAGAATTCAAGAACCATGAACTAGTGCTTTCCAATGGAGGAGAAGAAGGGGGGGTAACATCATTAATGATAATTGCAGGAGGCACCATCTGAATAGGCAATACTGAAGTTGGCGAAGACACTACTGCTTCCATCAAGTCCAACAGAAAGTGAATACCTAAAAATATATTTATAGTTGTCGCCAAACAGTCTAGCGATACATGATCTAATAGAGCTACCAAGGCAAACAAAGTATCATCATAAAGGTTAGAAATCAAGCCATTCCTTATAATTGAAAGAAGTTCCTCATGCTAGCCAGAAGATAGTAACTGAGAATGAGGTAGGAAACCACCATAATCAAAATTACCAAATTCAAAATGATAGAAAGACAATGCACTATCCAAATCATCAACAGTATAGAAATAGGGATGGAAGTATGCATCAAAAAGTGCCTTGACTGTAGCAGAATCTAGTAACACGTCCATACAAATAGTGAGAAAACAAGATGCAATCTTAGCAAGAAAACAACCTGCATTTTCTACCAGCCATTGTTTTCCCAAAACCTTGCAAAAAGCCAGAGAGAAATCCAGAGAATAAACTTGAAACAGACGGCCAAGATTTTCATCATCAAAAACATGAGAGTCTTGGAAGTCATACTGCTTGATAGGCATCAAAATTCTATAACCCACAGACTCCATAAAAAGATAATGCAAAACCAAGAGAACATGGGAATATAAAGAGAGCAAATTCCATCATGAGAGAACAAGCTCGGCCACCAAAGGACGCAACAACAAATATTATCTCAAGCAAACCCACAACATTCATTCAAAAAAACAACCACAGACTACCACCTTAAGAGAAAATGATGACAACTTCTGTACAATACTCATGTCCATAATTGACATAAACTTGACAATAATAAAACAAGATAGCCATACGAATGAAATCCCTCACATGAAAAGAAATAACCCAAACATTGTCACCACAAGAGAAGTGAAATCAATCATTAAAATCTCAAGTGAGCCACCCGAACAGAAGTACGATCATTAAAAATCATCATAAATAAAAACCCCATGCAGGCATCATGATTTGGACAAACAAAAACCCCAAGCCACAACCACTTGCAAACAATGTTAAGCACGGGGCAGATTTGAAGTTTGTAACCTATGTAGAGCATGATTACAAGATACTCTTGCACCACAAGTTCCAACCAATTGAAACAAAAACAACAACCCATACCCAGGCTGAGATTACACACAATAATGCAGACTTAATGAGGGTATGAAGACCAAAAAGGCCACCAACACCACATTAAACTGCATGCCTGAATATAATCACTGAGGAAGGTACAAGGTTGTGTTTCTGCAAATCAATTAAACTGGGTGAGGTGGTAAAAAACTAGAATCCACATCAGCCAATGATTGGATATCTTCATCTAATGCTTTATTGACCAAGAAGTTTGCCACCTTATTGGCTTCCCTGTAACAATGGACCATGGAGAAGGAATTGAACAGCTCAAGCTGAGCAAGTATCTTGTCCAGCCAATATTTTAGATGCTAGGAATGTGATGAGGGATTAGTGACCATGTTAAAAACAACCTAAGAGTCGCCTTCTATAACAACATCCAACAAATGTAATGAAAGGAGCAAATCAAGTCCCATAGAAAGGGCATGGAGTTCGGCCACATTGTTAGTCCCGCTGGCAATACACTAATATTGTTATTTTATGATGCAAGCCTTGTTATCAGAAACCACAATACCAATGGCAGATTTTCCAGGGTTAACATGGGATGCTCCATCAAAGTTCAATTTGTACTTAGTAGACAGAGGAGGCAACCAGACAACCTTTGCTCTATTTAATTAAGATCGTGTTTTAGAAATTGCCCCACTCAGAGGGAGCGACTGTAAGGCTGACCAATGTTTGGTAGCCTAATTTTCCCATGGTGTGAAAGTATTATGCAAACTAGTACCCTTGTAAATGAAGGCCAGAACAGTCTCATAAATTGATTTCTTAATAGATAAGAGCACATCTTGCAAAGGGGAAGAATGTTTCCTAAAAATCTTGTTATTCCTCTCAAGCCAAATTTTCCAAATCAAAACAAAAGGAGCAATTAACCACAGACAAGCATAGAATGAAGATGGATATAATAGAGGCCAACTCATGAAGTGAGACCTGAGGTCCCTACAAAGAGTAGAGCTCCAATTTAACTTATTAAATAGCCAGTACCAGCTATGAGAAGCAAAGGGGCAATGAAGGAAGAGATGCTCGACTGATTCAAGGGACCCTCCGCACATAACACAAGGGAAAACAACATTGATGCCCAACCTATCCAATCTCATGCTAGTAAGAATTCTATCCTGAACAGCCAACCAGGCAAAAGCCCCCACTTTGGGCAAACAGGCAGCATGCCAAAATAACTTATATGGCAAGTCCTCCCTCTTGACATCTGAAGACAAATAGTTATACCCTTCTTTAACTGAGTACCCCCCCTGATTTTGAATAGGTCCAAATAAGCTCATCATCCTTCTCTGAAAAGAGTAAGGGACGTTTCTTAAGCTCATCCACAAAAGCGGACTTAATATCTTGGTCCACCAAAAGAGAATCAATTGATTTCCATCTCGCCACAAGCAAGAGGCCCAAGGAATCCACAAAAAAGTAATCAGCCACAAATATACCCCAAGAAGATTTGAGGATAGACATAAGAGGCGACCAATCCCTAAGGCTAGACAGTGCAGGGAAGCCATTCCATACTTCCTCTCAAAACCTAGCCTTACGACCATTATGAATAAGCCAGGACAATCCTAGAAAAATGACAGATCTGCACTCAACCATGGAATTCCATATTACAGACCCTTTAGATAGTGAAGAAGCAGTAAAGATGGCCTCCCTAGAACAGTTTCTCAGGTATTTTGCAGACAAAATAGATGCCCACTTAGAGGAGGGTTGTTTATATAGCTTCCAAACCAATTTAGCATACAGGGCCAAATTCTGCTTACCAAGATCCTTAATCCCTACACCTTCTTTGTCCCTAGGAGCACAAACCCTATCCTATGCCAACAAAGGGATCCTAACTTTCTTATTAACATTATCATTCCATATAAAATACCTTAAAGTTGAATGTAGAGCAACCACAGTCTTCTTAGGAGCCTTTAAAATAGATAATAGATAGATAAGAACCACATTGAGAACCACTTTAATAAGCACAATTTTTCTAGAAAAAGTTAACCACTTATGAGACCAAGAGAGAATTATTGAAGAAATAGCCCCCGAGATCCGCTCCCAAAAATTATGCTTCTCTGAACTAGTGTAAAAAATGGAATCCCTAAATACTTACAAGGGAATTGGCCAACAGAGAAGCCCTAGAAGCGAGACAATCTGGACTGCGCCAGAGGGAAAACATTAAGAAATAAGATTTTTGACTTGGCCTAATTGACCTTTTGTCCAGAGAACAAAGAATAATCCATAATGATCCTATTAATGACCTGAGCTTCCCCCATGGTAGCTTTGCCAAACAACAATGTGTCATCTGCAAATAAACAATGAGTATGACTCGCAGCAATATGAGAATGGAAATCCCATTCCATGTGCCACTATCCCTAGCTCCTAAGATAGCTCTACTAAGAGCTTTAGCCAAAATAATAAACAAAAAAGGCGACAATGGATCCCCTTGCCTAAGCCCTCTAGAGAATACTTCAAGGAAAACAAAAAATTTTATATAATTTGTTCTCTTGATATAAATGATTCATATTCTCAAATAACATTTCCCTTCCTAATACCCTTTAATTCTCCTTAAGTCAATTCTAAGAACTCACACAACCCATATCATGACCTAGAGCATAGAGAATATGTTCCAAAAAGCATCAAACTTAGATGTTGATTGTTCAATACATAAGTTATGAGCTATTTTTAATGGAGAGCCAAATTTTTTAGAATAGTTATAGTGCTCTTTAAGAGCTTGATAGCGATGACATGCCTTTGGAATCCTATATTTTATGGAATTTTAGTCTTATAATGTTCGATGTTTGAAAAACCCTAAAGTATGTGTGATACTCTACAAATATTTATAAACCTCTACATTATTTATTAAAATTAGAGTATTTTTTTCCATTTTTGATTCTATTTTCTATAACGTCATATGTCTAGCTAGTCACTTTTTTCATAGTAATCATGAACCAATAAATGGTGGATTTTCTACTTTTACTTCTCCAAATGTGATTTCACTTAATTGTCCATGGATGTGGAGTATAATCCCTCTTCAATATTAATAAAAATTCTTTAGGAATTATTAATATTTATGCTCTTGACGATGATGAAAGTTTCACCTTTGGCATTAGATTATTGATTATTTAACAATCACTTCTTAGTTCATGTGTGGTAACTTTAGCATGTTTGAGGTGATAAAATGAATATGGATATCTCCCTATATACTATATTATTGGTGAGGTAATCTTGGTATTACATGTATAATAAATTTGGGCTTTATGGTCTTAATATTGACCAACATCAATACCAATCTACCTAGTACATGCAGACTAACCTCCACACTAGGTCTAAAAGGGTTCTCAAATGACTTGGTAGAGACTTGGTTTCAACTCAAGATTAATTTTATTTTAATATTTGTTTCTCTGTTTCAATTTAATAATTAGTAGAGATCATTCTTTTTTATTATTTTTTAATCAAATTTTGTATTTGTTAAACCTAAGGTTAAGAAAACTTTTTGTTCTTAATACATCATTACCAACTTGTAAACCACCCCTTATCCACATCTAGCATGATTAAAATTTACAACCACATCCTCAACATGGGATTACCTAGATAGAGTGGTGGAATGATTTTATCAATCACACTTCTAAATTTGTATGCATCTATTGGCACCAACTAGGAATTTTCTTGTTAGAGTGCACGCCATATTATTGCATATGTATCTTATTAATCCTAGGTTTATTATACATATGATATTATTCTAGGTGTTGATTTCTACACATATACAATATTGTGACAATCATATTCTCTCACCCATGTGTGTCACATTAATGAAAACAATCTTCTATTACTATCAAGTGATTAGCCTTTTTATGACAAAATTTAACATGATTCTCATTATTCTTTATGGTATTGGAGGAAGTCATGGAGATGCATAATATTTTTATCTCCAAATCCTCTTCGAAAGGTAAATGTTAAGCCCTTTAACCAAGGGATTTGCACTCATCCATTGGTTATTTCCTGAATGTTCAATTATGTTTGTATGCACTTTTATAAACATGTTGAAATAAAGTGCCACTCTTGTATTTTTTACTTTTGAGGATTCTTGCACATCATATTATACATGTACATTTTTTTATAAAGTGTCATGGGAGGTTTGTTGTGTGTGTGATTTTTTTTTTTCATCGCAACCTTGTCCACCTTCATGTGTGTAAGGAACTTAAGTTACAAAACTTCCTACACTGATCTTGAGAGGATAGTAATGCAAAACTTTTATAGATCTTTACAACAGTTACGAAAACTTAACAAAAATAAACATAAATAGCATACATACCATAACATAGTGATTTACATGGATAAATCCCTTTCAAGATAAAACTCCACACACCAAAATGTACCCAATATATTATTCAGAAACCAATAACAAATTAGAATATACTTGCAGAGAAAGATTCTTATAGGAGTATCACCAACAAAGATCCAGAGGCAAATCAACAACTATCAGACTCTTCAAATACATCACAAAACTCAAACGTAATACAATGCCCTCATAAAATAGGTTTCCTTCTAGGGCAAATTCCTTCTAGGGCAAACGAAGAACACAAAATATCTACTGTTAGATCTATGAACAAATGATAAATGATCAATATTTAAAATGATAAATTATACATAAAATTTGGCTTTGAGGGCGTTGCCTCTAAAATCTCCCGCCAAGGCTATGGCTCCCAGACCCCACACTAGGGGTGTCATCTCCCCTAAACCCCACAAGGGGGTACTTACCCCCTGCAACCCCCCATGCTCATTTATCAATAGTAACCTTGTATTATTGCAAGGTTGAGACACCATTTTTCTAAAATATCTCTCACTTGTCGAACACCTTGCAAGAGCAACAAGAGGGGTACCAACATCATATTTTAATTTCTAAGGGACAAGAGGCCCATAGACTTTGAACACCGTCTGAACTTTTGTGTGCTCACAACCTTAGTTAAATAATCTACAACATTCATAAAAGCCTCTACCTTAAGAAACTTCACCCTACCATCCTCAACCATATCTCTAACAAAATGATACTAAACATCAATGTACTTGGTCCTAGTATGAAATGTCAGGTTCTTAGCTAGATAGATAGCACTCTGATCATCACAATAAACTATTGTTGCACCTTGTTTTATTTCAATATCTAAACATAGTCTCTTAAGACAAATGGCTTCTTTACAAGCATGAGTAGATTCCATATACTCTACTTTAGTGGTGGACAAAGCAATCACAACTTGTCGCTTACTCATCCAACTAATTGTACCACCAATTAAAGAAAACACATAAGCACTAGTGGATCTTTTGCGATCAACATCACCTACCCAATTTGAATCCACATAACCATGAATATCAAAGGACATTTGGTCTCTTATCAAATTAAAATTGATAACAAAAAGAATACTCTGAGGTACCCTTCAAATATCTGAAGACTTTTTTAATTGCATCCAAATGAACTCTACTAGGATTAGACATAAATCTGGAAATAACTCCCACTACTTGGGCAGTGTCTAGTCTAGTGAAAATCATAACATACATCAAACTTCAAACTGCACTTTGGTAAGGCACTCTACTCATAACTTTCATCTCTATTGGGGATGTAGAACAATGTTAAACAAATAAATTTATTCCAACTGTAAAGGGAACACATAATGGTCTACAATATTGCATGCTAAAACTATGTAAAACTAAATTCACATACTTGCTCTGGCCTAGCCATAGATTTCTTTTCACTCTGTCTCTTCTAATTTCCATCTCAAGAATGTGTTTAGCTGCACTAATATCTTTCATTTCAAATTTAGGAACAAGTTGAGACTCTAGCTCTAAAATCATATATTTTTTCCCCTTACCAATGAATAGCATATCATCAACATATAATACAATGTACAAGAAATGATCACCATCAGATTTATAATAAATAGAGTGATTTGATTTAGAATGCCCATATCCCAAACTCAAAACACATGTATCAAATTCATGGAACCACATCCTAGGACTCTGTTTCAGGCCATACAAAGATTTCTTCAATTTATAAACCAAATTACTTTTACCTTTTACCACGTGGTGCTTTGGTTGTGTCATATAAATATCCTCCTCCAAATCACCATGAACGAAAGTAGTTTTCACATGCATTTTCTCAACCTCTAAATCATAAGAAAAGGCAATAGAAAGAAAAAATCTAATGGATTTGATTTTTGCAACAACAAAAAATATCTCACCATAATCAACACCCTCAACTAGAGAGTAGCCTTTTGCAACCAGCACTTCTTTATACTTCTCAATACCTCCATTTGAGCCAATCCTTTTCTTGAACACCCATCTTCAATAACAATTTTTTGTCCTTCAGGCAATGGTACAAGATCCATGTTGTCATTTCTTCATCCATAACAATCTTCTAGGATTTTGCATTATTCATACCTAATGCCTCTTCTATAGATCTAGGTTCATCCATATTAGTATTCAAAGCAAAAATAAATCTCCAATCATTAGGTGAATACCTTTCAAGTGTTTGTCTATGTCTTGTAGACCTTTGAACAAGTTGAGTTGGAGGTTCTTCCCCCTCTTTTGAAGATCCAGAGCTAAATGTGCTCTTCTTAACTTCTTACCTATCTAGGAGTCTCAATTCGATTCTTTCAAGCATAGATGGAAATTGTATGACATCTTCTTGTTTAGTCTATTCTAACTACAATGTAACGAAATGAGGCTTAATTTCTCTAAAATTTAAACTTCTACTATGTATTACCTTTTGTATGACAATGTCCCAAAGCTTGTATCCTTTCACACAATAACTATATCTCATGAAGATACATTTTATAACCTGTTTCTCCAACTTTATTTGTTTCTCCTTTGGCACATGTGCATATGCCTCGCAACCAAAAAATATAAGATGTCTCAATGAAGGCTTTTGATCTAACCATGCATCCATAGGAATTTATCAACAAGAGTCGATGTAGGAGACCTATTAATTAGGTAGCAATTAGTGGCAACATCTTCAACCCAAAATTTTTGTTCTAGGCCAACATCACTCAACATACTCCTAGCCTTCTCCATAAGTGTCTTGTTAATTACTTTTGCAACTCCATTCTGTTATAGAGAATACAAAATTGTCTTCTATCTATTAATTCCACATTCTTTAAAAAAAAAATCAAAATAATTAGAGAAAAATTCACTGCCAGTATCAGTTCTCAAACATTTTATTTTCTTTCCAATTTGAAACTCAATCATTGCTCTAAATTCTTTAAGTCGACTAAAAACTTCATATTCGCTCTTTAGAAAATATACACATGTCCTTCTACTAAAATCATCAATAAATGATACATAATATGTGGATTTTCCAATGGAAGGGACATCTATAGGACCAAACAAATCATAATGAATAAGATTTAGCACATCACAAAATTTATGAGAACTCAAGTAAAACTGAACATATTTTATTTTTCATAAATGCAATGCTCACAAAAATCAAAATCAAGATTAAAAACATTCAAACCTTCAACAAGGTTTTTATTCTTCAAGGTACTTAGACCCTTTTCTCTTTTGTGGCCAAGTCTTTGGTGCCATAACATAGTCTTCTCAACATGTAACTTTTCTTTAGAAGAAAGAGCACACTTAGTTACCCAAAAGCCATGTCCATCTATTGAAGGTGAAACCCTCACATCTTTCAACAAAGTATCCACAGATTTTATTTTCATAGAAGTGCTATTACACTCAACAATGTATTCTTCTAGCTTATACAATGTGCCAAATTTGATACCTCTTGCAATTAACATAGCACCTCTAACCATTTTGCATCATGCATCAGAAAAGTCTACCTGCACAAATGCATCTATTAGTTTGCTCACATATAAAAAATTACATTTTAGTCCAAGGATATGCAACACACCACTAATCCTTTTTACTCTATCATCAGGAAACCATATTTTAAGTTTACCACAACCAACAATATCTAAATGAGAATAATCACCCAAGTACACCTTACATCCATTAAATTCTTCATATTTAGAAAACTGATCTCTATTGAAAGTTATATGAAAAGATGCACCTGAATCAATTAACCATGCATCATTACCCGTATTAGTGGCCAAAGCTACAATTAATGCATCACCATCTTCCTTCTTGAATTCAAAATCAGAATCAAACTTCTTTTTCATCTTCTTTTCATCTTTGAAATCCTTACAAAAATGGACCCTAAGTTACCACAATTCTAGCAAACGACTTCAGACTTTCTAGAAGATTTCGATCTCCCTTTGGACTTGGAGTTATCATATTTCTCATACTTCTTACCTTTTTCCTTAGGTTTTCCATGAATAGTGAGGGATTCATTCAAACTAATGGATACCTTCCTACACATCTCTTCACCAATCAAGACACCCACCATATCCTCAAACTTTAAAATAACATGATAGTCATAACAAGAGAATGCCATGAATTAGGCAAGGGACAAATAAAGATCTAACATTTCTCCTCCTCCTCCATCTTGACACCACTAGATGTCAATTGAGCTACCACCATATTGAATGCTTCCATGTGGTCTATAATCCATCCACCCTCCTCCATTATCAAGGAATAAAATTTCTTCCTCAAGAAAATTTGATTCAATAAAAATTTGGCTTCATTCATTTCACCAGGCTTCTTTCATAGCTTCTTTGTTGAGGTTTCTTTAAGGACATTGATTACAACAGAGTCTGGCAAGCACAACCTAATTAAACCATTGGTTTTACGGTCTATAACATCATACTAATTAGCCATTGTAAGATCTATAGGTCTTGATACATTTGTGTCAACGACATCCCATGGATCTTGATCTAGTAGCAGATCCTCCATCTTCAACTTCCACATCTCAAAATTACTAAAAAAAATTTTCCACCTCTATTCTCCCTAATGAATTTGTCATCTAAAAATTCTTGCAACAAGATCAAAAATTATCTTCTACACAAGCTCCCACTTGAATCTAGATTAGTTCAAAAAACCCAAAGGTGATCAGGCTCTGGTACCACTTGTAAAGAAATTATGTTGTGAAACAACTTACTACACTAATCTGGAGAGGAGAGTAATGTAAAAAATTTACAGATCTATACAACAACTAAAATCTTAAAAATAATAATAACAAATAACATTCATACCACAATGTAGTGATTTACGTGGGAAAAAACCTTCCAAGAGAAAAACCACACACTCCAAAAGATTACCAATATATTATTTAAAAATCAACAATAGATTGCAATATACTTGTAGAGATATCTTCTTATAGGAGTATCACCAACGAAGATCCATAGGTAAATCAATAGATATTAGACTCTTTGAATACATCACAATACTCAACTATAAATCAACGCCCTCATAAAATAGGGTTGTATTCTAGTACAAACAAAACACACAAAGTATCCACCCTTAGATCTATGACCTAATGATACACAATTAAGATTTAAAATGATAAATTAAATGTAAAATATGGCTTCAGGGGCATTGTCCTTGAAATCCCCTATTGGGGCATGCAACCCCTAGACCCCCTACAAGGGGGTACCCCCCCCTTGCAACCCCCTACACTCATTTGTCAATAGTAACCTTTTATTATTGCAAGAGAGACACTACTTTCCTAGCAATATGCATATACCTTGTCATTTTCACACCCTTTTCAATTTTATTTACATAATATTGTACTTGATGTTGCTTCATTATCCATTTTTACTTTATTTTAATATAATTTCAATGGATCTACCATACCTCTCCCTTATCAGCATTAGAGGAAGTGTCTCATGGTTATGATAATGTAGCATCGTAAATTGTACGCACTCGCTAGGGTGGTACAATTTCACACCTAGTTTAGCACCCGCCTTAGTGCATTTTGCATTCTGCATTGCATTTTTCCTTAAGCACTTAATTAATCAAATTAATTAGGTCTAAGGTCTTATTTCATCATTCTCTACATCATAAAGTTGGGCCCTTTCACTAAAGCGTGCCCTTCGCATTTTATTCCTTCAATACATTACTTAATCAAAAACCCTAATTAAGTCCTATTTCGAACTTGGGGGCTTGGTTTCGGGGTCTAAACATCTCGAAATCACCTGTAACTTCGGGATTCTCTCTAAAATCATCATATCCGACGGCCCTGAAAATTTGGTGAAAAGTTGTCGGGACCATGGCGCCCGTGCACATGGTCCCGGACATTTTTCCCAAAATTTTGGGAGCACGATCCAATCATAAAATAAAGCTTAACCCCAAGAAATTGGCGGGATATTCAATCTCTAGGTCAGCCAAAATACGAATTTACGACCTAGGGTTTCATACATAAGAGATCTCTTTCCTCATTTGAGAGGATCCGATTTTTGGTTTTCAGGAACTTCATATGCAGTGAAAGAGCAGATCTTTGAGGACTTCAACAACATTCAACATCATTCTATCAAGCATCTATCAAATTCATTCATCCACTTAGGGCTTGGAAGACATTGAAGAACAATAGGAGATTACCGACTGAAGATTGGCTTGTACTCCTCCCTTGAGGGTTGGGTATGATTTCGTATTGTTTTCATGTCTTTGCATAAGCTTTGATATATCATTTATTCATGCTTTAGATCACATTGCATCTTGATTTAGAGCATTTGCATTATCATTTACAAGCAATTAGGGTTTACTTTCTAGGTTGCTCTAGTTTGCTTTCTTGCATTTTAGGACCTTGCACACACACTAGGTCTGCACACACAATACATTTTACAAAACAACTTGGCTATTCGTGGAGGTGGAAATCATCGAAGCGGGGGTTTGACTAAGGCAAAACCCTATATAGCCGCCCTTCCCCCTTTTTCAGATATTATTGCAGGTTTCGGGATTCGGACGACGCCGCGGGATACAGATCCGGAGAGAGAAGGCTGAGACAGAAGTTGCAGATCAGAAGACTGGGACAGGGGCACTGGGTGCCCTGGTCCTGCTAGGACAGGGGTGCTGGGCACCCTGGTCCCTGGGACAGAGGCACTGGGCACCCTGGTCCTCCGGACAAACAGTGTACAAACAGTTTCCAGACAGTGTTCCAGAGTGCAGAACAGTGGTTTTCGGTGCAGTTTTCAGGACAGTGGCACCCGCGCCCCCGTCCTGAACATTTTCAGTCCGATTTTGACTCCGAGTACATATCTGCATTCTCATTTCATACTTATATTTACAGCTGTTCATTGTTTAATCTCAATTCTGCAATCTTGTTATTAGTTCATACTTGCATTTTGGGGTTAGGGTTTGAACTTACATTACTTAATCTTACAATTTCAACAAGGGAATAGAAATCCTAATAGATATCCCATGGCTCTCTCTTTCACCAAAAGAAGTAGCCAATTGTGCGATATCTCTAGGCTCTTTCGTATTCCGCAATGTGTGTTAAAAGGTAGGATTAGGGTACATTGACCTAGTCTCGCTTTTTTCCCCTACACAGATAATGTTTCATTTGTTTCATTGGAGTAATGGAATCACTCTCTTCCTTCATTGTTATTGAGATTATTAGCACTTATACTTTCATCTAGCAAGTTTTTGCCTTGATATAATACATTGGTGTCGATCACTATGTATGCATAATTTAAATGATGGTATTGGGAACACTTGTGCAAATCTTTACCTCTTTTGACCTTGATCCTCATCTTAATTCTAGTGGAGAATTATTTGGTTGCAATAGTATATTACTTATTCTTTAGTGGATTTTCTAACTATGTTTTGCCATATAAAGTTCTTCAATATTTTGTGATAACTTTTGAGGAGGTTTATTTTTCCTTCTTATTTTCTCTTTTAGAGAGGATTTTTATTTCCTATGGGCCTTCTCCTTTCCTCCACTTATATGAGGCTTATTTGTACATGGATACCTCATCAATCCTAGTTGTATTGACACATCATCATTATTATCACTACCTACCTAAGTTGTGATTATAGGGGTCATTATAGTGCATAATATATTATGCATATCTAAGTTGTATAGGATAAGCTTGCTTAGGTGTTGACTTGTACACATGTATCATATTGTGAATAGAATATTTTCTCACCCACATTCATAGAGAAAATATTATATAATTACCAAGAAATATTTTACATACTCTCCTTATAGTGACTCACTTGGTGACTTGCATAGTTGTCATGTGTTAGGACTCCTCAAGTGAGTATTTCTTATAAATACTACTCATACTCAAATTTTGGGAAATGAACCTATTATTATTGTAATCTTGTACTTGTGGTATAGATGTGATGTGCTTACCATTGCAGATGATTGTACATGTTGATTCTAAGATTGATTGTATTTATGATGATATGGTTATGTTATGGTGTACTAACTATGTTTATTAAGTTGACCTTGATTATGGAATTTATATATGCTTCAGCTATGATGTATATAAATAGGTACCCTTTATATTTGTTCAATGATGCAGGTATGGGTATCGACTCCACCTGGTTCCACAGGTCTGAGCATACCCTCCCCAACAATGGTTAATAGGAGGTCACATTGTCTAAATCCCACTTACCTCACTTGTCGTACTTAGTACGAGTATGACTCCCTAGTATGTTTCTAGCATTAAACCATGGATATTATATTTAGTAATAAACCGAAAACCCTCTTCCCCATGCGAAAGACTAATAAAGTGTGTCTTAATTTTGTATATTAAATATAAAGTTTCATAAAATTTAAATGTGGAATGAGTTTATGATTTTATGACATAAATGAATGATTTAAATTAAAATTTAATTTTTAAGGTATTGCTAATCAAGTGTTTAGAAATTAAAAGTGGTATATGTGCATTTAGAATTTTAAAGTTTTTATTTAATTGCTTTATTTTCAAAAAGTGAAAATGTATTTTGGGTAAATAGATAAAAAGAGTTCATTTTTACATTATGTCATTTTAGAGAAGGAAAAAGTGTGTGAGAAGAGAAACTCTACAACTACAAATTTGATTTGTTGATTGTAGGAACTAGGGTGGAGGGATTTGCATGAGATTTATTGCATTAGAATAGGAATTTGAAGGAGCTTAGACTATTGGAGGGGATTGTACATTCATTGTGTTTGTAAGAAGAATCATTTGTATTAATTTTTGACCTAGCTTGAGGTAAAAACATCCATTTCTCTTCTAATTCATACATTTATTGTTTGTGTTTGTTGGAAGAATGTTAGAGGGATTAGGAAAGGCATTTCCTATGATTTAAATCTTGCATTAAGTAGTTAATTAATATATTTAGAAATTTTTATGGAAATTGCTCATAAATGCCATCATGTTGCCCAATCCACCTTAGGGTTGGTGAATTGCATATTTTATGTTAAAAGATGGATGTCGAGTTTATTTATATTAAAAGGGTATTATTAAAATTTCAATTTTAACCAAAATTTGATGAATTTTGAGCTAGTTTCATGGTGTGCCTGAAATTTCCTAGTTTTTGTAAAAATTATGAAAAGTTAGAAAAAGTGAAATTGTTCTGTTTTGTGTTGGATTAGTATGTTGAGGTATGGATATACCTTGCAAAAAGTGAAAATGGATCAATTTTAATCATGTGCCATGATGTGGACTAAATTTAAGAAAGGAGTATTGTCATAAGAAAGAGAGAAATCAACATTGTGTAAATATCTTATTCCACGTTCATTTTGGGAACATGATGAGCCTTGGAATTAGTACTAGAGAGGATTATGGGACTTCCTTCCAACATGACCCTGACCCAAAGTGGTTGAGTGTAGTTATCATGTGTGGAAGTTGCTTAATCAAGTGATAACTAATAAAAGTATGGGTAATAAATAATAAAAATAATGGCTACCCAACACATGCCTTGAGTGCTCGTAAATATTAAGGATGGGTTTGGGTAGACAAGCCCATTCTAGGAACTATGGTAATTATATGATCGAATCTCCTGATCTATATGAGAGGGTATTTGGTTCCTTGTGGCAGCTAAGCTTATGCTTTGTGATGAAACTCCCTAAATAGTTCTCTAGCTTATAGTCTTAGAGTAGCATGGGTAAGATATTAAATATGTTGAAGGGAAAAGAAGCCTCCAAATAAATAACGTCCCAATAGAATAGGAACATGAAGAACATCCTCAAATCACAAAAAAGTTGTAGACAATTGTTAAACAAAGAGACTACTATAGTTCTACATAAAGAACCTCTTATAAAACAAAGATTATGATCAAGATCAAGAAGACAATAATTTGCATGAGTTTCCCCAATGACACTACTCTAACAATCAAATGGAAAACACAAGCAAATGTCTAGTAGTCAAAGATATAGATGGCACATGAATCTACACGAGTGACCCCAACTACTCAGCCATGCAAGAGTAAATTGCAAGCTGAAAATATAGGCACCAATAGTTTGAATGACATTGATCAATAGAAGATGGAAGGTCACCTCCATAAAATTAGAATGTAAGAGAGTCTATATTGTAAAAGCTACATTTCCCTGAGATATAATTTTTGCATCCCAATAGTACATAGGAATAAGTATTGAATACATAGCTCACCCCAAAGTGAAACCAAGGAAGCATTAGTACCATCAATAGAAACCCCCCATAATTTTGACAAAAGATAGAGATGATAGGTCCATTGAAATAGTGTGTAGCCAAATAGTGCATGAAAGAGAATATGAATGTGCACAAGAAAGTACCTGCAACTGCTAAAGGGTATGCAACCAATCCACACACGCATGGGATAAGAATATCTAGGATTCAATGTTTTTTTGTGGAGGGACACTCACTAGACAAAGGCTTGATGCCAAAATAAAAGGCACTACACAAACCCCCAAGGCACTATGGCACTTTATAATATAGTACATGTACAAAATAAGGTACAATCTAGAATATGCACAATCTCCAAAAACCATACACAAGAGTGACAAGTTTTATTCCAGTGCGTCTATAAACAAATAAGTGTATTTGGAAAATAGGTGTTGTACACCTTGCATAATAATTCTTGTAATTGTAATATTTATTTATTATGTGAGTTTCCCATGGAAATGTAATGTAATATTTAATTATTTAATTTTGCACATGGACGTGTAACATGTAGAGATTCCTTGGGAATATTCTCGAGACCACTTGATGAGTTGTATTGTTACATTGGGATATATTATATTGTATTTATTTAATATTGAAAAAATTAATTTGATAAAGTACCCAATATTAGATGTGGGGTCAATGGGGTAGTTAGCCCATGGTATTTGCACATGGTTTTATAGCACATGGTTTTGATGTAATACCACTTGGTGATTTTGTGGGAGCTTGTGTCTATAAAAGTAACCACAAGGGTAGTTATTTAGGTTAGAGCCAGTTAGTCAAGTTTAACATTTGTGGAGGTTGGAAGCATGGCATGGGATGTGTGGTTACATGCTTGTTCACATAGAGTGCTTGTTGATGGTTGGGTTTCGAAGGCATTCACAGTTGTATTGTAATGTTGCATTGTTGAATGATACATGGTGATGAATGATTTTGGAGGTTGGGTTTTTCCCTCATGAGGGTTTTCCCAGTGTATATCTTGTGTCGACTTTGATGGGTATGTTGTCTGCAAGTTTCCTTACAATACAAAGGATGTTCAAAATTTCTAAATAGATAAAAGTCTCAAAGATACATGCAGAATACCTTGAGCAAAGTCATATAATGCAAATAGAAAGTTTCCAAGAGCCAAAACAACCACATAATCAACCATAAATTTAAACTATAAAAGATTGAATAAAAACTACCTAGGGAAAAATATGGAAAAAATAGCAATAGATCTAGATAGATGACTTTGAGAGAATTCTAATGATATATAGAAGTCAAAATATAGAGTTTTTTTCCCAAGTTATGATCCTAGAAGTGAAAAAAAGAGAGCTGACTTCAACATCATGCTACAGTCACTAGGAGAAAAATTAGATCAAATCACCTACAAATATGAATAGCCCTATGAATCATCTTCTGATAAAATAAACCCTCAAATCTTGAGAAGGGGTTTGTTGAATCCTTGTTGTGATATCATGTTGAATTTAAAGATTGAGCTCTTCTACCATGTTGAAGTAAATATTGAGCTCTAATACCATGTTGAATTTTGCAACATGAAAGTTTTCAACACATTCTGCAAGATCAAACTAGAATGCCTTCCACAAATGAGAGTAGCAATAAAAATAAGTCATATTTCTCAAAAGAAAAGTTTACAGGATGAATTACAATGCATAATAATGTGATCATATAGAAAGCACAAATATTACCTAATCTAAATTTAGGAGAACTAAAGTGCAAGCATGAGGAGCAAAAAAAACTCAACTCTAGCTAAACTAGATCCACAAATAATACAACTTAAGCAACTAAAAACATAACTAAGTGAACTTAAGAAAAAAAGCATAGCTAGTTGTTAAAATGCTCTAACATTTCTTATGTTGACCTTACTTGGTTCATTGGATGATGTGTATTCTCCATGTTTGGTGTGAGTGTAAGCCCTTATCTACTTATGTTGTATGTGTATGAGTGTTTGGGCCATGTGATTATCTCCTAACATGGTGGGGTGGACCAACAAGCTCCACATGGTTCAGTGGCATGGAACCACCATTGGGGACTGGAGAATATTAATCAGAGGCAACACTAAATACTAGCTACCATCATACTTTTTATACATTCTAGTGATACTACTCTTGAGAACATGTAATTCAGGGTATTTGGGTCCTATGAAATATAAATTTTAATTATGATTATTGGACCTTTCTTGAAGAGGCATATATAATATGATGTAATTGATTATGGATCAATTTAGATTAAATGCTTCGATGTTGGTATCAATCATGAAGAATCATGTGTAATTTATTTTATGTATGCATGTTGTTAGCTAGATAAAATGTATGTAAGAATCTTTATTTGGGCTTAAAATGAATTAATTAGTTGTTAGATTAGACCCTCTCAAAAAATATTTACATAATCAAATTAGAATATTTCTAAGTGTTCCAAGCATCAAGGTTCAATCTTGTGCCCCATGGAGTTGCTAAGTGTGTAAACATGAATGGGACAACCCTAACCCCCGACCCTTAAAATCCTTTTCTTCATGTTTAAAATTTCCAAGTGTATCGAGTTTTGAGGATCATGCCTTCGCAATTTAGAATTCCTTTAGTGTCAAAAGGCATCGAGAACCCTAATCCTTGACCCCCAAAACTATCTTCTTTATCATTAATTTTTTCTAAGTGTGTCAGGCATCGAGCATTAGGCATCAGAGGTTCACATTTCATATTCAAAAAGTGATAGGCGCATCCCTGATCCCTAAAAGGGTAAATTTTGGACTTGCATCCCGATAAATTTTAGACATATCAGTTATTAGACATCGAAGGCCTTGGGTTCATCAAGTGTCAAACACCTAGCCTCCTTAATTCATTGTTCAACCTTTGGTATGTTGAACCCCCAATTGTTCTTCGAACATTGGACTTTAGGATTCCTTGGGTTGATTTTTCTTCATGTTGTGAATGAGGTAAAGTATATCCCTGACCTCTAAACCTCGACATGAAAGTTAATATTATCCATTTTGGTATTGGTTTGTACCTTATATTTGAAAGGTCATAACTTCTAGCCCAGTGATAAAAAATTGATCTTCCATACCTTATTGGAAAGAGCTCAAAGAGATCTAACGTCAATCTTTTTGATCCTGCCTATGGCAATGGTTAAAAAATATCAATGAAATTTTAGACCCCAAATTCTACTCTGAACACCTCCCAAAACGTTTGTTTCTAAGACATAGAAAATACCTAAAAATTTATACTCTGGTAATCCATATCTCCTAACTCCCTAATGACGAATCCTTATTAGGATTACTCCAAGAGTTTTATGAGTGTCCTTATGCACTCTTTAATCCTCCCTTGTGGTTGATATTTCTCTAGTAAATTGTTTATCCTTTGATGATACCACCTTACTTTTACAATGTTGAGAATTATCCCTTGAACCTTATCATGTTGGGTAGTGTATCTCTATGTAAAACTATGGTGTGTAATTCCCTTGCAAATAAGATTGTTATTCTATTATCTTTTGTGAGAGAAAATGTTACTGTAAGTTTCCAAAAAAAAATTGTTATCCCATTTTTTGTCTTGATCCTTCAGATGGGGCATTACATTTAGTATCAAAGTGCATGTCCATGCACTAGGAGCTCTCTTTTATTTGTGCTTACTATGTTTGGTGTGTGTGGCATGTGTAGGATTTGAGAAATACAAATCCACAGAACCTAAAGAAACCTGCATGCAAGAAACCTGTCACAGAGAAAGAGAGAGAACGAATACAAGGGTTTTGGCTCTGACAAAGAGAAAAGATTTATTATCAGAGAAAAATGAATCAAGAGAATGAATAATACAAGAGATCAATCCTTATAAAGGAGATCAACACCAAAAGGAAAACCTAACCCTAAGGTGAGAGCATTTAATAATTATATATTAATTATTAAATGACTAATGTATGCATAAAGAGAAATCTTAAGAGGAGAGCAAAGTTAATTAAATACTTTACTCTAACACCCCCCCTTAAGATGAGCTACAATGCAGCTACAAACAATGCAGAAGAAAGAAAAGGAACTACAATGCAAATGAAGGTCCCGGCAACAAGGCCTGATGAGGTACCCGAATACAAGAAAATCTCTATAAAGCGGAGTAAAGGAGAAAACCCAGTGGAAAAAAACTCCTCTCCAAAAAGAGATAAAAAAATCATGCTGAAAAAAAACATGAAGGAAGGAAGGCCTCACTGAGACCCCCCAAGGACAACTTCCTTCACCCCAAGCATGGAGCGCAACTGAAGATAGTGCGGAGATGCCAAAGGTTTAGTGAAGATGTCTGCAACCTGCTCCTCTGTAGGTATGTACTCCAAGATGAGAGAACCATCCTGAATCAACTGCCTGATGAAGTGCATGTGGATTTCAATATGCTTTGTCCGCTGATGCTCCACTGGGTTGCGAGAAATGTGAATGGCACTCTGATTGTCACACCAAAGAATAGTGGAACAATCTGGAGGAAACCCAAACTCTGTCATTGACTGCCAAAGCCATAAAACCTCCTAACTGGCTAACACTGCTGCACGGTACTCAGCCTCTGTAGATGATAATGCAATAGCAGATTGCTTCTTGCAAGACCATGTGATAGGACCAGAACCAAGGCAAAAAATGAAGCCAGAAGTAGACTTCCGATCATTGACATCACCAGCCCAATCAGAGTCAGTGAAGCCAATGATGTGAGGGGATCCTGAAGAGTAGTGAATGCCATAATGTGTGGTGCCCCGAATATATCTCAAAATACGTTTGGTTGCTTGCCAATGGCTCTCATGAGGATCATGGGAGAACCAAGAGACAAGGCCAACTGCAAAGGAAAGATCAGGACGAGAATGTGTCAGGTACAACAAACTGCCAACCAACTGCCTGTATAAAGTGGGGTCTACTGAAGGAGTAGAGAAAGTGGAAGACAAAACAACACCTGACTGAAATGGAGTGGGGGCAGACTTGCAATCAAGCATGCCAAATCGCTGAAGCATATCAAGAGCATACTTCTCCTGAAAAATGGAAATCCCATCCGAAGATTGAATAACCTGTAGACCCAGAAAGAAGTGCAAGAGACCAAGATCTGTCATCTCAAACTGTTCCATCAAAGCTCTCTGAACACTCTGAATCATGGAGGATGAGCTACCTGTAATGATGAGATCATCTACATATAGCATTAGAATCAAAAGATCACCCTCCTAACGTTGAATATAGACTGTGTGATCGGAATGACAGCCTGTGAAGTGAGAGGAAAGCAAGAAGGAGTCCATCTTCTCATACCAAGCCCTAGGGGCTTGTTTGAGACCATACAATGAACGTCGAAGTCTACAAACCAAAGAAGTGTCTTGCACAAATCCCTGAGGCTGATCCATATAGATCTCCTCATGTAGGTCTCCATGCAAGAAGGCACTCTTCACATCCATCTGAAACACTGTCCATCCCTGTGAAGCTGCAAGTGAAAGTACCAGGCGTATAGAATTCATCTTGGCGACAGGAGCAAAGGTCTCAGAGTAGTCAATACCCTCTACCTGAGAAAACCCCTTCGCAACAAGACATGCCTTATACTTGTCAATAGAATCATCTGCAGCATACTTGGTACGATACACCCACTTGCACCAAACCAACTTTCTTCCCTTAGGAAGAGGACAAAGATCCCAAGTATGATTCTTCATCAAAGAAGAATACTCCTCATCCATGGCCCTATCCCACTCTGGGTGTCCTATCGCCTCTAAAAACTTTTGAGGATCATCTGAAAGGGCATGACTCAAAATACTAGAACCAGATGTCTGAGCACGAGTGCGATGAGTATCTGAAGGATCACCTGCCAAAGAACCAGCTGCATCAACAGTATCACAGGCCCACTTTAGCAAAGACGGAGCAACTGGTGGTGGTGGAGATGGTGGATCATCATCTACATCATCCTCAAGAGATAAGTAATCCTCAAGAGATGAAGAGGAAGGAGTAGGCAATGAGGGAGAAGCTGGTGATGGAGAATCCATTTGAGGATAGCACTCATCAAACTGGGCATCCCGTCGAAACAGGACCTCTCTGGAATCAGGATCAAACAACCTGTATGCCTTAACATCCTCACAGTAGCCAACAAAAATGAGTGGTCGGTTCTTCCTCTCCATGGCTTTCCGCTGAGAATCAGGAATAAATGCCCAAGCCTCACTACCAAAAACTCAGAATGTAGAAACATCAGGCTTGACATGGGTCCAAGCCTCCTCAGGAGTCATATGTTGCAATGCCTTATGAGGCATCTGATTCTGAATATAATTTGCACAATTGACTGCCTCAGCCCAAAATGAAGAACTCATAGCTCGAGACTGTATCATACAATTTGCCATCTCCCGTAAGGTTCTGTTCTTTCTCTCAGCAACACCATTCTGTTGAGGGGTGTAAGGAACTGTAAACTGATATTGTAAACCATGCTCAGTGCAAAAATCTCTGAAAGCCTAATTAACATACTCCCCCCCATTATCGATGTGTATCCTCCTGATAGAAAGTCCAGATTGCTTCTCCACAAATGTCTTAAAAATCTGGAAGGAGTCAAAGACATCAGACTTGTACTTAAGAAAGTACACCCATGTACGTCTGGAGAAGTCATCAATAAAAGTGAGTACATAACGGGCCCCTGAAAAGGAAGGAGTCGGAAAGGACATAAGATCACTGTGTACCAACTCTAGGGCTGCCCTAGCACGAGAGGCTCGACCCTTAGGAAAAGGATCTCGATGATGTTTGCCAAGGACACAACCACAACATACACCATCTGTACAAGAAATCTGTGGAAGCCCAATCACAAGTGCCTGTGTACTCATCTGTTGTAGATATCTGTAATTGACATGGCCAAAATGCTCATGCCAAAGCCTGCTCACTGAATCTGCATGTGCTATAAGAGAGGAACCAACAGTGTCTGAACTCTCAAAGCCATCAAAACTATATAAGTGAGATGCAGAATCCACACTCCCAGTAGCCACAACCAAGTCAGGATCATGAAGATCTCGAATAACCACATCATGAGGTGAGAACTCAACTATTTTACCAGAGCCAGAGTGGCACATCTGATAAATAGAGAGAAGGTTTGTTGAAATGTCAGGAACCAAAAGCACATCCTGAAGACAACCACCATCCAATGAAACAGTACCAGAACCCTGAATGAAAAGTTGTGCTAACTCACCAACTGCAATATGTCTAGTGCCTGTAGGGGCAAGAGCGGTGACCAAATGCTCTGTGTGTGTCATATGGTGAGAGGCACCAGAATCTAGAATCCAAGTGGACGCTGAGGACAATGCTCGTGCAGAAAGAGTATGACCTTTCCCTGTGGGCTGTGAAGGAGGCTGAGGTGCACTGATATTATGCTACTACATGGCTTCCTCCAAAGCCTCTAAACATTTCCAACACCTGGAAACGGGATGTCCTTCCTTGCCACAAAAACTGCAAGGATCACCAGATTTCTTCTTAGTCTTGGAGGAAGACTCACCAGACTTTGAAGATTTGCCCTGTTTAGAATTGGACTATGGTTTTGAATCAAACTTAGGTGGTGGCTTGGAGGGATTCTCACTAGCCTCTGAATCTTTCTTAGGCTTCGGTTTCTGCTTTTGTTTTCCTTTGGAGGACTGGGCTACCAATGTTTGGTTCTATGAACCTGAAAGTGAATCCAACTACTTAAGCTTAGCTTGCTCACGAGTCAGATGATCACAAAAGATCTCAAAAGAAGGCATGACATGTTGAGCACCCAAGGCATCCATGGTGGAATAGAAGGTCGAAGAGAAGATCTGAAATGGACCCCGAAGCTTGGAGAGAATCAGGAAAATGCACTCTGTATCAGTCTTAGTCTTACCACAACCCTGCAAGATAGATCTTTGTTGTTTGAACTTCATCAGAAAGTCCTCAATAGAAGGAAATGAATCAGGTACCAAGGAAGTTAACTCTGCCTCAAGCTGCAAAGCTCTGAACTCGTTGACAGTACCAAAAAGTCCCTCAAACTTGGTCCAAATGGCTCGAGGAGTGAGACAACCCTCAAGATGAAACTGGAGACTGTCGGAAATGTGTAAAGCCATCAATCCCATAGCCTGATCCATATTGTTTCGGTGCTGCATACTCAAAAGGACGTGTCAACTGAGGCTGAACCTCATCCAAACAGGACCATAACCCTCGAGACTGGAGAAGAGTCATCATGCGACCCTTCCAAGTGTGGTAATTATGTGGTGTGAGAGAGTCAATAGTCTTGTCGGCCATCCTATGAACTGTGCCTCAATTGCTCTGAATTTTTTTTTAATTATTATTAAGTGGTCTTTCAGAACTAGACAGAAGATGTAGAAGGGGTTTGATTGTTTTGTATTGGTGTTTGTATATTCTAGTTTTCTGATGTAAATAACAGAAAGCAAGAGCAAACACCCCCCCACAATGCAAAAAACTAATCCCCAGTACAAACTGAAAGCCAGAAAATGATAGAAAGAAGAAACGGGTTGAGACAAAATTATGAGCACCTGAAGAATTATCTAATGAAATAGACTGTAGATCTGGAAAGAGCATAGAATCACCTTTCCCATGCCTATTCGCTTTCGAAAAACGGAGCAAAAACGAGCAAGTTATGCACCTTGAAGTGCAAAAAGGCTCATCAGAATTTCACTATGAAAAAATGCAATCAAACTGAAGAAATATGAAAAATTTCCTACACCATGAGAATGGGCTCGGAATCAACTTTCCAACGCCTATTCGTTTTCAAAAAATGGAGATCAGACGCTCGAGTTATGCCCGATTTTGTAAAACAGTTCCAAAAAGCCTAGATGGGCCCTTAGGCGGCATAGGGACGGCGCGGAGGCGGCGCCGCTGGATCCGACGGGGAGCGGGTGGTGCATTGGCGGAGCGGGGGTGGCGAGTTTGCCGGCGGTGCGGGGGCGGCGCAGGAGCGGCGCTGCTTGTTCCGGCGGAGTGCAGGCGGCGCGGGGGTGGCAGGTTCGCCGGCAGAGTGGCGGTGGTTACCGTCGACAGCAGTGGCCGCTGGGCTGCGCACCGGCGGCGCGCAAGTTAAGAACTGGCTGCGCTTTTTTTGGTAAAAAAATTGCATTTTTTTAAATTTTTTTGATTTTTTTTTTGAATGTGCCTCAAACTGCGTGCCCTATGGCCGTACGGCCTTAGGGCATAAAAAAAATTTGCCTTCTGGAGCAACTGTGTCCAAATCGGACGAATTTTATATGAAAATAGGGGTTTTTGGGCACTACGAGCTCAACGGTGAGGTCTGTTTGGGCTCAAAGTCCACCGAAAAAAAATACCCCCTATTCCAAAATAAAAAACAGAAGACAAACACAAATCTGATGCAACCAAAACCTAGATCTCAAAATCTTTCAAAAAATCTGAACAAGCTGCAGCAGATCCAACTCTGATACCATGTAGGATTTGAGAAATACAAATCCACAGAACCCAAAGAAACCTGCATGCAAGAAACCTGTCACAGAGAAAGAGAGAGAATGAATACAAGGGTTTTGGCTTTGATAAAGAGAAAAGATTTATTATCAAAGAAAAATGAATCAAGAGAATGAATAATACAAGAGATCAATCCTTATAAAGGAGATCAACACCAAAAGGAAAACCCAACCCTAAGGTGAGAGCATTTAATAATTAAATATTAATTATTAAATGACTAATGTATGCATAAAGAGAAATCTTAAGAGGAGAGCAAAGTTAATTAAATACTTTACTCTAACAGCATGTGCCTGTTATGTTGGAATACATTACACACGGAGGCTTCACTTAGTGAACCTGGGCTATATCACATGCGTTCATGGCATACTAAGGAATCCCCCTATTTTCAAAAAATATTTCCCTAAACTCCTTTTTCTCCATCCCCTCCCAATACACAACCTAAATTAAAAACCCCCCTATTTTCACAAAATATTGTATTTTTTCATAGCCTAAATTAAAACCCCCCTATTTTCACTGATGGGCAATATATTGCACCCTCATTTTTTGGATATTAAACCCCACAATATGAATGCATGTGATATGATATTGCCTATTTAGTGAAGCCCCCGTGAAATTACACAATTCTTAACTTTTTAACATCATGCCTTAAAATGGACTCTAGATAAATCATGTTTAATCTAATATTGGTAACACTTGTGTATTAAATGATGTCTCCTAAATGTTAAGGTAAAGCCTATGGTACTTGATGGAGTTCCTAGCTTAGATCAATTGGGAGGATCAATAGGATAACCATTAGGAGAAGAAACCTACAAGGAATCAAAGAAGATGTTAGGACAAAGGGCTAGGGGGTCCTCAAGTTATTGATATCCTTCAAGAGATAATTGCCCAATTGGAACCTCGTTGGGAAGATCCCATGAGGAGTTGTCTTGTCCTTTCAATCATGGTAATCAAGATGATATAGGGGAATGAGAATGTTCTCATAGCCCGATTCATTTGAGAGTTGACCATAGGAGAGATCAAGAGCCCCCTTGTAGAGAGACTGACTAATGGAATATGAGGACAATGTTCTTTCAAAGCACATGCAAGACCTTCTTTGAGCCCATACACCCACTTTTGATGGATTAAGTGGAGGTACTAAGGCAAAGACCCGGTTAATAAACCTAGCTTGGTGATTTGTTATGTATCCATATGGTATTAATACCAAGGACCATTTCACTATCATGCATCTCAAATCCTTTTCTTCTACTTGGTGGCATATGGGGGAATAGAAGCTCCATATTGATATTGCTTTAATATCATGGGAGATTTTCTTAAAGATATTTCAAGCCCACTATATCTCATACTGCTATAGATAGAGACATGTACATTAGTTCCATGAAATTCACGAGTTGAGTATGATAGTTGATTGATATGAAAACCATTTCTTTGAGATTAAGCATTATGCAAGTGTTGTCAAAGCTAAGGGCATGTTGGTATAGTGTTTGTAAGAGGCTTTAATGCTCAGATCAATAGACATGTCTAAGTGTTGGAACCTAAGACTTTAGAAGTCATCGTAGAGAAGGGAAGATTAATTGAGAACTTGGCTCAAGGGTATGGAGGTTATACTAGAGTACAAATTGGAAATCCAAGCCCATCCAGATTAGGAGCACATGACTCTCAATACCAACCTCCAAGACCTTCTAAGGCATTTCCTACACCCTCAAAGCCAAGTCAACAACAACATCAACAAAAAAAAGAGCAAAGATCCTCCCAAGCCTCTCGGGGTGGACAAGGTTCAGTTGCCCATCAACAAAGGAAAAATAGGAGGCAACGATCAATAGATTCACTATTTTATTCCCCATAGAGAGTGAGTAGTCTAACCCTAGCAGGGGGATTTTCCACTAGTCTTGTACACCTTCATCTAAATGTCGACAAGGTAGGGGACCATGTTTCTCTTGTGGTAAGTAGGGACATATAGAAATACACTACCCCCAAAGGTTAGCAACAGGTAGTAGTTAGAGACAAGAGGCTTCAAAGTCTACAATGGTGTTGCAAGGTGTATGCCCTTGGTCTCCTTGTGTTGTGCAATACAACGCTTGAGTTTGTGACATGGCTTAACTGCCTCCTATGGATTCTATAAGTCTAGTTGTTGTATTGGGCATTAACAGGTCGATCTTTTGATGCAATGGCAACCATACTTCTAACAAGTGGTATCAAAGCCTGATTCATAGGTTCAAACCTCCTCGCTTGCACTGACGGGAATTGTTGCAAGGTGTGTGCCCTTGGTCTCCTTGTGTTGTGTAGTGCAATGCTTGGGTTTGTGACATGGCTTAACCACATCCCATGGATTCTATGAGTCTAGTGGTTGTATCGGGCATTAACGGGTCAATCTTTTGGTGCAATGACAACCATACTTCTAACAAGTGGGGGGTTTTTGAAGGTCCCATAGGGTGTTTGTGGTAGTGGATAAACATCAAGCTAAGCACCAGGGAACCATGGTAGGGACATCAAGTTTTTTAAGTGGGATTTGTATTTCCATTTTATTTGATTCTAATTCTTTAGGTTCTTTTATCTCCCCATCCCTAGTGGAGTGATATGGGCTTGTTGCAGTAAGACAATGTGATAGTTAGCAGGTCAACTTAGCTGCTACTACTAAGGTGGAAGTAGATTCCCTAATTAGTGGATGCATTTTGGATTAAGAACCTTCACCACCATCATTGACCTATGTCTCCTACCCTTAGGATCCTATGGATTCATCTTGGGTATGGATTGGTTAGAGACTCATCAATCTTGTATCGATTATTGGTGTAAATCGGTAAAGAACATTAATGAACTTGGTGAGCAAGTGGAGCTATTAGATCCAACTATAGACTTTTTTGTTTACACTAATGCGTTATTGGATTGTTAGGGGGGTGATACTCATACAAGAGTGTTAGATGATTGCATTTGACATGTAAGCTCAAGGACCATGATTTGAATTATCCCACTCATGATTTGAGGTTATCGATAGTTGTCCATGTGCTTGTTCGATGGGGCATTTTTTGTTAGGACATTAGTTTGAGCTTCATAACGAACATCGTAGTCTACAATATATATTTACTTAGTTGAAATTGAGTGCTCAATAATGTCAATGGATGATTTTTTGTGTGAGTACAACTTTGGTGTTTATTACATCAAAGGAAAGGAGAATGTTATTGCAAATACCTTGAGCGAGAGGATACATGAGAACTTAGTTTTAACCCTTGGTGTCAATTTTTGGAGATGTATTCTTGAGACACTACACAATGATCCTTGGTATCAAGAAGTGAGAGTTGAGATTGAGTGTAGAACATCTCTTTTGGGTAGGTTTCTAGGCTATTCTTTAGAGTTAGATAGAATTTTTGTGGCATCTTGGTCATATTTATGTTCCGGTCTTCAATAATCCTTGTTCGTTAATTTTGTCTAGGGCACATCGTTCTCCATATTCAACACGTCCTATCATCAAGAAGTGGCATGTTGACCTTAAACAATTATATTATTGGTCAGGGATGAGGTGTGATATTACTGATTTTGTGTCTAGATGCCTTGAGTGTTAGAGGGTGAAGGTTAAGTGTTAGTATTCAACAATTCTTTTGTAGCCACATGCTATTCTTGAATGGAAATGGGATACAATTTCTCTTGATTTTATTGTTGGGTTACCTATATATCCTTTCCACACCATGATGCCATCATGGTTATGATGGACAAGTTGTCGAAGGTTGCTCACTTTTTCCCATGAGATCCTCATATATTATTGCATATGTGGCATGTGTGTTTACAAAAGAAATTGTGCACCTTCATGGAATACCTTGCAGGATCATTTTAGATCAAGACCTAGTGTTCACATCGATGTTGTGGACCTTATTATAGAATACCTTGGGTACCTAGCTTAATTTTAATTCTTCTTACCATCCCAAGACCAATAGACAAACCCAAAGATTGAACCAAATTCTTGAGGATATTCTTTGTAAATATGTCATGGATCAACAGTCAAGATGGGAGGATGATCTATGTCTTCTAGATTTCATATAATAATGGATACTATATTTCTCTAGGCATGGCACTGTTGGCATATGCACACTCCAATGAGACATTGTATGTGATTGAAGGTTTTGTCATTGATGGCAACCTTGCAATCCTATGGCACCAGAAAAGGCATTATACTGGCATCAACAGATCACACTCTACACCGGCACTCAGGACACCGGCACCGGCACAGAAGAAAGGAAGTATACCGACACAGAGGCCGACTGGATTTTGTTATATTATATTTTGTTTATTATTGTAAAACTTTGTAAGCCGACTTGGAAAATTGTAAAATGACTCTTATATATAAAAGAGATCATTGTAGACATGTGTAATGATGTGTAGAAGCATTAAGGAAAATATTAGGCAGACCTATTATGCGAAATATAGGTTAAGGGGTATATATAAAGAACAGAGCAAGAACCGGTACTGAATCTGGCATTGAAGATGCTATTGTAAAGCAGTACAAGATATTGGATTTGTATAATCCTTATTGTAAGTCAGTGAGACTTCCCATTGAGCAGTGAGCTCTAGGCATTTGGCCTTCTTGCATGTGCAGGCCCCTATTGTAAGTAATATTCTCTTATTGGCCAGTGAGTGAATATTATGGGTCACAAATCCCACTGAGGTTTTTCCCACACCGGGTTTCCTCATTAAAACCTTGTGTTATGGTGTGCTTTTCATGTGGATGTTCTTGATTCTGTTTATTGCATTAATTATTGCATACTGGTACACTATTTTATTATGTTCTGCATGTTTTAAGTTAAGAAATTCTCTAAACCAGTTATATACTAATTCACCCCCCCACCCCCCCTCTCAGTATCTGTGGGATTCCTAACAATTGGTATCAGAGCTTGGTCCTCTATTTTTAGAAGCCTAACAGCTTGAGGAAGATCTTGACAACGGTAAAGATGGAAAATCTAATGAAGCAACTTGAAGGAGCTCTTACAGACTATGATGCAGAAAAATTGAAAAATATCAAACTAGAAGATGATTTAAGGGTAGCTCAAGATATCATTCAGGCACTTCAAGAAAATTTTACTATTGCAAGAAATAAGAGAAGAGAACTTTGTGAAAAATTGCAAAATGAGAATGATGAGAAGGAATCACTTAATGATATGATAAGTAAGTTGAAACAAGAGAACATGACAACAAAGAATGAGATGCAGGATATGACTATGAGATTTTGCAAAGAGATTGAGGATAGGAAGAAGAATGAAGAAGAATTGACCAAAAGACTAAGTGATACAGCAAATGAGAACACAAGACTTAGCTATGAAAATGACATGTTGAAGATAGATCTGATGCATACTCAGAATGACTCCAATGAATTGATGAGACAAAAATAAGTCTTAGAAAGAGAACTAGAAACTGCAGATCAACATAAAGAAAAATTCAAGAAAAGCTCAGAGGAACTTGGCACCTTGCTAAAGAATCAAAAACCTAAAGGTGACACTTTTGGAATTGGCTTTGAAGTTGGTGAAAGCTCCAGTACTACAAATACTTAGGATCACAGTAAACCGGTAAGACAACCTAATGCTTATAAATTCAATGGTAAATGCTTTAACTATAATAAGTATGGTCATAGAGCAAATGAATGTAGATCTAGAAATTATTAGAATATCAACACACCCATCGGTCAATGTTCTAAATGCAACAAAGCAGGTCACAACTCTGAAAACTGCAGAATGAATGTGAGATGTTATGTTTGTGGAAGATTTGGACATTTATCTAATCAATGCAGAACACAAACCGGCATAGGTTATGGGAAAGCTATTCAGAAGAATAATGTAACTTGTTATGCATGTAACAAGATTGGGCATATTGCAAAATTCTGTAGAAGTAAAGGAACACCAGTAGACAACAAAAGTTCTAGCTTGAAAGGTAAAGAAAAAGTTGAAGAGGTTAAGCAAGAATTCTCAAAACAATGGATTAGAAAAGCTGATTTAAATATTGGGAATACTCCTCCACCGGTAGAACAAACCAATGCTTCACCAGCAGGACAAAGTGATGCTTCACCGGAAGGATAGAGTAGTGCTCCACTGGCAAGAAGTTCTTCAACTAATTGAAGAAAGTTTCCTTGAGGGTTTGGCAATCTAATGACACATGTGCTATTATTCCCTCGGTTAGAGATAAGAAGTTGGAAATTACTTATTACCGGCAAACAATGTTAAGAGAATACTTAACCGACATGCAATTAATGTGGTAGATGGCGAAAAGGCACTATAAAATTAAGGTTTTGGCTCCATTTCATTTCACCGAGATTTCAAATTTTTGAAGAGCACGAAGATTCCGAGCTAAGGCATTTCAAGCAAGAAGCAAGAACACTCCAAGCAATCATCCATCCTAAAGGCAGTAAAAGGTATTTAATCATGGCATCCACCTTTGCAATTGAATATATAGAAAACCCTACGATTGTTGAAGTGATAAAAAGACCTAGGCCCATATTTCAGTTAGTTCCCGAGATAGCAAAGAAGGATGATACCTTAGGTGCTTTTTCTCAAATTCCTAAGGGAGTTGTTTATGCTGAAGACCCCAGAATGTACATCCACTGCAACATTGAGGAATTAGGAGATGAGGAGATTAAAACCATGTATAAAACTATGATATGTGATAAAACTAGCAATGTAAAAGATGAACACAAGATCATTGAGACCCTAGGATTTACAGAGATCCTTAGCATTCCTAAATTTCCCAAGGATGTGATTAGGATAGTCTTAAGCAGGGTACATGATGAGTTTTTCTGGTTAGATGCAGTCTACAAAATCACTAAGGAAGCTGTGAAAGTTGTCACAAGGTTACCGACCACCAGTAAAAGACCAGATAAAACCAAGAAGGTTTCCAATGACCTAGTTACAAGCCTAACTGGTGCAACATTCGACAAGAGGTCTCTAAGAGTTAATGATGTAACAGACATTAATGTGAGATTCATCAATATGATATTAGGGTATAAAGCTACTCATGCAAATAGACTCAATTCAATCTCAAGTTTATGCATTAAGAGTGCTTATGATATGGTCACAAATAATGAAAAAATTGATATATGTGAATGGTTAAAGGATGAATTAATTGACAACCTTGGAAAGATCAAGAAGGACAAGAAAGGAACTTTCAAGTTTGGAAATCTGTTAGTATGTCTGATGCTACATATAACAAAATAGGTTCCTGGTATAGGTTACAAAGAACTTGGATATGATATACCGGTAGGCAAACAATTAACATATATATTCAATAACATGGGAGAAGACAAGGATAACAATATTCATGACTTCTTTCAAGCATTAAAGACCAAAATGAAGAAAAGAATAAGGTTATCACAAAAGATTGTTGACAAATACAAAGATGAAATATGCTTTGTAATTAAGAAAGATGAAATCTGGATGGAAGCAGTCATCCCAAGGATAGTTTGGGTAACCGAGATGGGCTATGAAACAGATGATCATATAATAGAGACATATGCTAAAGCACTTCTAGAAGCCCCTAGAGAACCTAAGGAAGAAATATTTGGTAGTGCAGAAACTATTGAAAGACAAATACAGTCAAAGAAAAGAGTGAAAAAGGTTGAGGCAGTTGTAAGGAAAGGTTCCAGACAAGCAAAAGCCATCAAAGAAGATGTATTGAAGAAAACCGGTATAACAGAGGATGAGTTAGCAGCTCCACAGCCTGAAACTCGCTTATCACCGGTAGGTACTTCTTCAAGAAGTGACATGCCTGCAACTTTTAAAAGAGTTGTAAGAAAAAGAGATCCCTCATCGGCAACCACACCCTCACCCAGGAGGACAAAACAAAAGCAACAAGTAGTGAGATCTCTGGTAAGAAAAGCCACACCAAAGAAGAAACTGACACCCAAGAAGAAGAAGAGGACAAAAAAAGACTTGGCCCCTCTTGATATACTGCTGAATGAAATCATAGAGGAAGGTAAATTGAAGAACATAGAGAAAATATATGACACCTTAACAGCTGATGAAAAAGAGCAAGTTGAAAATAGTGTTATATTGCACATGGATATGTACAAGAAGTTTTTGATGGAAGTAGTCAATGAAATTCCAGATGAATTATTCAAAAGACTAGAGGCAAGAAGACAAGCAGTAATAGAACTGGATAAGAAAATAAAAATTGAAAAGTTACTTGTTGTATATCCAGTAAACTCTCCCAAAGAAATTGATGATCTAATTGCTCAAGCCAACCGGACAGTATTTTCTATTGCACACCGACACATTGCTCTAATGGTTAGAAGAATTAATGAGGTGACTGAGGAGACAGAAAATGGATGGGATATATTCCTAGTTGAGAAAGAAAAACAAGAAGAGTATAGGAACCCCAAACCCATAAAATTTTATCAGAAAGATAGAGACAAGGGGAAAGGAAAAGTTGGTGGACCACCTAGTATCAAGGTTAGAGACAACTTACCCCCACCTCCTTTGATTACTCCACCGGTAAAAACAACAGCCACAGATGATCAACCGACAACTGAGAGTATGGATGTAGAGGATAATAATCCTAATCTTGAAGTCCTATATACTATGAATGTTGATACTCAAAAGATCAACGTAGTGGTAGACAAAGATACAACAGATAAGACTGATATGGCTAGTGAGCCTCCGGTAGCTGAGGAAACTGATAAACTAGCAGAAGATAAAGAGCAAAAGGTAGAGACTAAGACACAGATTGAGGCAATGCAACATACAAAGAAACAAATAGAGCTAAAGGCTCTGGAACAACAATAACCGGAACAAGTACATAAGGAAACAGTGCCACCGGCAACTAGTGAAGTAGGAAAACCATTGCTTAAAGAAATGCAGACACAAATAGACCTACCAAAGGTCAATACAAGCTTGGTTACTTCCACCGGTACTCAAATTATTGGTTCATCATTAGGATACAAATCAACTAATGTGACCGAGGTACTATTAGATTCTATCAAGAAAATAACCGACTGCAGCTCACAAGCTTACAAGGCAATTGATGATACCATACCAATTTTGAAGGTGATTGCTCCTAAATATAATATAGACAATAAAGATTCTTTAGGACAACTTGATACACTATGTAAATATATCAAAGAAAACATTGAGAAGATAAAGGAAGAGACATTGAAATATAAGGTAGAAATTGAAAAACATCAATTCTTTGATGAGCAAAGAAAGAAGTGTAATAGAGATTTTGACACACTTCTACCAGAATTATATAATTTGTTGAAAGAGTACAAAAATCTGTACAAAGTTACCTATAAAACAAACTTTTTGACTGTAGATATAGACAAGAAGATTAGCAAGGTATAGGATGAGATCAATAAACTTGCAGATAGTTTTGTCAACTCACCTGATACACTATCAGTTTTTGAAGAGAAGATAACAAATTTTGAGGAAGAAGTACTTAAATTGGAAAGAGAGAAAGAAAGAATAATAAACAAGGCAAAACATTTGAGATCAAAACTAAGTCCAAGATTGGACTATCTAGCATCTCTACGGAAGGAAATTTCTGAGTTACTAATACAGGGAAAGAAAATACTGGCAGAGCATTTGTAACATCTCACTGGTACAGTGAAGAGAACAGAGACAGCAATAAAGGATAGAAAAATTTTTATGGATAGTATAAACTTGATTTTGGGAGAACTTTTTCATATTGTAACTACCTAGTTACAAGGTTGAAACTACAAACTCTACTGACATCTTGACAACCTTTGTCATTGATGCCAAAGGGGGAGTAGTGAGATGAGAAAATTCAAATCACAGGAATCATATGCTTAGGGAGAGCACACACATTTTTGGACTTCACATTTTTTGATACACTTTTGAAATTTCTCATGAGTGTTGCCATCAATGCCAAAGGGGGAGATTGTTGGCATATGCACACTCCAATGAGACATTGTATGTGATTGAAGGTTTTTTCATTGATGGTGACCTTGCAATCCTATAGCAAAGGCATTATACCGGCATCAATAGATCACACTCTACACCGGCACTCAGGACACCAGCACCGGCACAGAGGCTGATAGGATTTTGTTATATTATATTTTGTTTATTATTGTAAAACTTTGTAAGCCGACTTGGTAAATTGTAAAATGACTCTTATAAATAAAAGAGATCATTGTAGACATTTGTAATGATGTGTAGAAGCATTAAGGAAAATATTAGGCAGACCTATTATGCAAAATATAGGTTAAGGGGTATATGTAAAGAATAGAGCAGGAACCGGTATTGAATCTGGCATTGAAGATGCTATTGTAAAGCAGAACAAGATATTGGATTTGTATAATCCTTATTGTAAGTCAGTGAGACTTCCCATTGAGCAGTGAGCTCTAGGCAGTTGGCCTTTCTACATGTGCAGGCCCCTATTGTAAGTAATATTCTCTTATTGGCCAGTGAGTGAATATTGTGGGTCACAAATCCCACCGAGGTTTTTCCCACACCGAGTTTCCTTGTTAAAACCTTGTGTTATGGTGTGCTTTTCATGTGGATGTTCTTGATTCTGTTTATTGCATTGATTCTTGCATACCGGTACACTATTTTATTATGTTCTGCATGTTTTAAGTTAAGAAATTCTCTAAACCGGTTAGATACTGATTCACCCCCCCCCCTCCTCATATCTGTGGGATTCCTAACAGGCACCTTTCTAGGCCTTGTATGGTTGACCGTGTTGTACACTGTTGAGTTGGGATTATTTAGAGGATCGAGTTCACTTGGCTCTTGAGATGCTTCAAGAAATGGAGCAACAAGTAGTTCATATTAGAGAGCACTTGGCAAGTGCCCATGATTGGTAGAAGAAGTATGTTGATGCTTGTACATTGGATAAACATTTCTTTGTAGGTGGACATATTTTCTTGAGAGTGTGCTTGTAGAAGAGCCCCATCCATTATGGAAAAGGTTCTAAAATTGTACTATGTTTTGTTGGACCTTTTGATATCCTTAAAAGGATTGGCCCTATCACCTACCACCTTTCCTTATCATCAATCCTATCACACATCCATGACGTATTTCATGTTTCAGTTCTCAAACAATATATTCTCGATGTCACCCATGTTCTTTATTGGGGTTCCTTGTAGATTGGGGAAGATGGGTAGATTTCTTTGGAGCCCATTTGTATTCTCCAATATCAAAAGCTAACCCTTAAGGATCAAGACATAGAGTAGGTAAGTGCCCAATGGGACCTGAATGATGATACTCAGCTACATGGGAGGATGAGATATGGTTGAGAGATCTTCATCCTAATCTTTTTCATAGGCTTTCAGGAATAAACTTATCCCTAAGGGAAAGGATATAGTGTCTCCCGTATTTGCATTCTATCATCATTATTTTGATCATTTTAGATATTGTATATGATATATTGAATTATGCATAATATCATTCTTTTGTATTGGCATCCATGTGGTGCACCCTTTTGATACAGTTATAGCATTTTGATCATATAGATGTGATGTGCTTACAATTACATATGATTATGTATGTTGTTTCAATGACTGATTGTATTTATGATGATATGGTTATGTTATAATGTACTAGCTATGTTCATGATGTTGACCTTGATTAGGGAATTTATATGTGCTTCATTTATGATGTATATGCAAAGGCACCATTAACATTTGTTTAATGATCTATGTACTAGGTATCGACTCCACTTGGCTCCATGGGTTTGAGCAACCACCCCCTCTGGTGGTTAACAAGAGATGTCACATTGGCTAAATCCCACTTACCTCACCCATCATACTTGGTATGACTGTGATTCCCAAGTATGTTTATAACATTAAATCTCAGATACCGTCATTGATAATGTGTAGGAAATCTTATTACCCATGTGAAAGAACAATAAAGAGTGTCTTAATGTTGTTGATTAAATAGTGATTTTTATAAAATTTAAATGTGGAATGAGTTTATGATTTTATGGTGTAAAGAAATGATTTAAATTAAAATGTGAATTTTGAAGGTTTTGCCAATCAAGTGTGTGTGAATTAAAGTGGTAAGTGTGCATTTAAAAATTTAAAGTATTTATTTAATTGCTTTATTTTGAAATTTTGAAAATGGGTTTTGGGTAAATAGAGGAAAAGAGTTCATTTTTATATTATGCCACTTTAGAGAATAAAAAAAAGAGTGAGAAGAGAAACCCTATAGCTGCAAATTTTATTTGTTGATTGTGTGAGCTAGAGTGGTGGTATTTGCATGAGATTTGTTTTATTAGAATAAGAAAAGTTTGAATGAGCTTCGACTACTCGAAGGGATTGTGGGAAGAACCATTCGTTTTGAATTTTTGACCTAGCTTGAGGTAAAAACATCCATCTCTCTTCCAATTCATGCATTTACTGTTGCTTCTTGTTGGGATAATGTTAGAGGGATTAGGAAATACATTTCCTATGATTTAAATCTTTCATTAAGTAGTTAATTAATTTATTTGGAATTTTTTTATGGAAATTGCTCAAAAATGCTCTCATGCTATGCTATTTGCCTCATGGTTAGTGAATTGCTTATTTTATGTTAAAATATGGATGTGAGTGTATTTAGTCTAAAAGGGTATTCTTATTATTTCAATTTTAAGATTTTTTAAAATTTGATGAATTTTGAACTAGTTTTGTGTTGTGGCTGAAATTTCCTACTTTTTTGTAAAATTATGAAAATTTAGAAAAAAAAAGAAATTATTGTATTTTTTGTTGGATTAGTATGTGGAAGTATGGATACGTCTTTCAAAAAGTGAAAGTGGATCCATTTGGATTATGTGCCATGATGTGTACTAAAGTTGGGAAAGGAGCATTGTCATGAAAAATAGAAAAATCAGCTTTATGTATGTTTTATTCCACATTCATTTTGGGAACGTGGTGAGCCTTGGACTTAAGTACTAGAGGTTTTTATGGGAGTGGTTTCCAATGAGACCCAAACCCAAAGTGATTTATCATGGTTATCACGTGTGGAAGTTGCTTAATCAAGTGATAACTAATAAAAACACGGGTAAATAACTAATTAAGATAATGGCTGCCCCACACATGCCTTGAGTGCTCATAAAGACTAAGGATATGTTTGGAAAGACAAGGATGCTCTAGGATATATGGTACTTGTATGATCTAACGTCCTCATATGTATCAGAGAGTATTTAGTTTTACATTGTAGCTAAGCTTGTGCTTCAGGATGACACTCCCTAATTAGTTCTCTAGCATCTAACCTTAGAGTAGCATGAGGTAGAACCTAAAATATGTATCTTACTTTCCTATGTTGACCTTGCTTTATTTATTGGATGAAGAGTATTATCTATTTTTGGTGTGATTGTAAGCCCCTATCCCCTTTTTTGTGTGTATGAGTGTTCAGATCATGTGATCATTTTATACCACCATGGGGCATGTTAGAGTAGTGTGGAACCACCATTGAGGACTTGATGATATTGATTAGAGGCAGCACTAAATACCATATACCATCATATTTTTTATGCATTATAGTGGTACTATTATTGTGAACATGTAATTTAGGAGATTTGTGTCCTACGAAATGTAATTTATAATTATGATTATTGGACCTCTCTTGAATAGGCATATGCAATATGATGCAAACAATTATGGATTGGTTTTAGTTATGTTATTCAGTGTCAGTATCAAGCACGAAGAATCCTATGTAATTTTGTTCATGTATGCATGCTATAATCTTGAAAAATTAAATGTAGGAATCTTTATTTATGTCTAAAATGAATTAATCAGTTGTTAAATATGCCTAAGTGTTTTAGGGGTTGAGGTTCAAGCTTGTACCTCATGGTGTTGTTAAGTGCATGAACATGCATAGGGAAATCCCAAATCCCACAAGTCACATTTATAGTAAATTTTGATTTAGTGTTTTGGGCTTCGAGGTTCAGGGTTGAGACTCATGAAGTTCACTTATGAGTGAACAAGGTATACTGCACCCTTGAACCTCAAAAGCCTCTTCTTCACCTTAAAATTTCTCTATTTATTGGTTTTTGAGGATTGAGCTTTCACATTTTAAAGTTCCTTCAGTGTGAAAAGGAATTGAGAGCCCCTAGCCCCAATCCAAAAAAATATCTTCTCTATCGCTAATTTGTTCTAAGTGTGTCAAGCATCAGGCATTAGAGCATTGTGTTTCATATTCAGAAAGTGGTAGGTGCATCCTAAATCCCCAAAAGGGTAAATTTTGGACTTGCAACCTGAGAATTTTTGGGCTTTGGGAATTGGGCCTTCAAGGTTCAAATTCAAACTTGTTAGGTTCGACCCCTGACCCCCGATTCTCGATGATAACCTATCGGGCTTCGAACATCAGAGGTCCCAAGTTCATTAGGCTTCAAACATCAAGCCTTTGTAGTTCCTTGTTGGGTCTTTGGTATGCCAAACCCTCGACCCCCAAATCCTTGATTATTCTTTGAACATCAAAATTCAACCTTCCTTAGCTCATTTTTCCTTCACATTACAAATTAGGTAAGGTGTATCCTCGACCTTCAAACCCCAACATGGAATTTTATGTTATTCATTTTGGTACTAATTTTTACCCTATCTTTGACACATTGTAACTTCTAGCCCGATGATCCAAATTTGATCTTCCATACCTCATTGGAAAGATCTTGAATAGATATAGGATTAGCCTCTTTGAACCTACCTATGACAATAGTTCTAAGAGACCAATGAAATTTTAGACCCCAAATTCCACTCTAAAGGCCTCCAAAAATGCAGTTTTTTTAGATATAGAAAATAGCTAGAAAATTATACCCCAGTAATCCATATCTCCTTAATGAGGAATAATTCTTGGAATGACTCTAGGAGTTTCAAGAGTGTACTTGTGCACTCTCTAATTATCCCTTGTGGTTGAACTTTTTCAGGTAAAGTGTTATTCTTCCGCTAATACCACCTTGCCTTTACAATGGTGATGATTACTTCTTGAATCTTATCATATTGGTTTTGTATCTCTATGTAAAATTGTGGCATCTTATTCCCTTGGAGATAGGATTTTTACTCTATTATCTTTCCCTTGGTGATGAAATTTTAGTGTAAGTTTCAAAAAAAAATTGTTAGCCTAATTTTTTCCCTTGGTCCTTCAGATGGGGCATAACACTTTCAATCCCTATAATCTTGTCACACTTCTTAGAAAATGAAAAGAATCAAAGAATGCCAAAAATATTCATGTATCTTACTAACATTATTTAAAATTTAATTTTTTATTATTAGTAGGTTAAACCTATTTATAAATACATCAATATGGTCTCATACCATCTTTATGCTTCACAATAGTGATGTGTGATCAACTTCTCACTCAAGAAGACCTTTATGAGGTAGTACTTAATATGGCCAATAAAAAAGTTGTAGAGTGTGATAGTTTTTATTGTACTTTTATAAATCCTTATGCGATACTTTTAGTAATGACCTTTTCATGTTTACCTCATTTTTTTGTGCAAATTCTCTAGATGATATTATCAACAAAAGAAATACTAAGCCTATATGTAAGTCTAGGGATCAAGAGGATATCTATCATTAGAGATTAATTACTTTTTCGATTATCTCCTCTAATTTTTTTTAAAAAAAATTTAAACAAAAGGTAAGCCACTGATATATATATTAATAAGATAACTGATTCAAGAGCTTAATAGGGAAAGAATCGGGAAGAAAACCCTATATCCTTGCTCAGATACAATGAATAAAGAAGAAAAGAGGCTATGAGAAGGAGCCCCCCAAAGATCCGAAGAGAGAGATAGAACCTGCCCATAGAACAAGCCTCTTAGAGGCAAAATTTAGAGTAGTGGGTCGGGACAAGTCTGGAAGAAACCTTAAAAAATAACCCCCACAACCGGTTATCATGAAAACTTGGAAAGCAGAATTCTGGTTGTTAGAACACTGTAGAGATGCCACAACCGGTTACCGGTTGTGTTATACCAAAACTTTGATACCAATATGTTGTCCTCTTGATCGGTTCATAAAAAAAGCCTACATTACCGGTACTAGCCAGCAGGCTAAGAAGATGACTCCACTATCGGTTTTGTTATACTAGTAGAAATAAACAAATAGACCAACACCGGTAATAACAAGGAGCAGTCAAAATTTTTTGGGTCATACTGGTTGCCATCAAATTTTCTTACACATCAAAATGGAGCATATTCTAAGTAGCAAAAAAAAGAGCCAGAATTACTTTACTCGTCCATGGCTGCATCCTCCTGGGTTTGAATTTCAAGGGCATCGAAAGCAGGCTGAGAGGAGGTAGTCAATCCCAAGGCCTCATCCTGCACCAGTGCGTTGAGATATGGCACCCTATCTATAGCCCGTCCCCTTTCCACCGGTTGTGAAATTGACAGAATGGGATCAACATTTTCTATTTCCAGGATCACCATGAGAGCCCCAACTTTGATTTTGACTCTATGCACAATATGCTCGTCCAATTTTCTGCCAAATTGTTGCAAGTCGTTCTTCACATGGCGGAAGTTTTTCCATTCGAGGGCATGCTTTATTCAGTCATAAAGCACCATGTAAGCATGGCTAGATTGAATAAAGTGTCGTGGAAAAAGGCCCCCAAGGAGAGCCGACCCCTGCCATAGATTATAATTTACCAGGGCTTCATGGAACAAGGCCGGTGCAAGCACATCCTGTCTTACCAACTTAAAGAACACTAGTTCAAGCAGAGGAATCGATTGCAAGAGATCGAGAGCATTGGATAGAAAAGAACTGAGAAGTTGATAGGGATAAAGTATTCTTTTGGCTTGAGGGGACAAATTCTCCTCACCAATGAAATCTTTGACAACTCTTCTCAGTTGTGGGTTGTGCAGAAGAAAAAGTTGGTCGAGGTCCCTGTCATTGATGTGTCCATGAAAAGTCGCTGAGGGTTCTGAAATTTGCACTAGAACCTGGTCGTTCCATGGCATATACTCCTAATGCATTTGCCTACACCCTTCGCAAGAGTCGTTCTCCATATTGCAGAGCACTGAGATACTTCAAAAATTTCCGCTGCGAACTGTGTATATAAAAGCAGGCAGGTTTCCATTTATAAACAAAAATTAACATCTTGAAGTGTAATAATTAATTAGACTTTAAAATCAAGTTTGTGATTTCTTGCTTTAATTTGTGACCGTAATGCAGTCGGGAGGATGTGTGAGAGGCCAAAATTTGTTTTGCCCCATGTGAAGTGATATCATGAAAATCCCAGAGTACTCGCACTAATCTTTCATTCATACCATCCACAAACTACATTTAAATGCATAAATGCTAGTGTCTTGTCAGTCATCATGTTCACAGGCTTCAGGTTAAATGCCTACATGTGAGTACTTATTAAGTAGTAATTTGTGATTAGAGTGTTGTACTTTCCTTTTGAACCAATTCAAGCAATTTGGGAAAAGAAGATAGTTTAGTGGGAAATGCAATCGACTCAATTGAAATGCCATTGTAGCCCATATTTGCTAACATGTCAGCAACGGAGTTTCCCTCTCTTAATGTGTGGCTGATAATGTAATTCGAAAAAGTGCCAAGTAAATCCAAGGTATGCTTCAAAACATACGATAGGTGCCAAGTCTTAGATCTTTTCAAGGTAATTGAATTGATAATAACTAATGAATCCCCTTCTATATGTATGTTGGAGAAACCACACTTCCTTGCTAACACCAGGCCAGCTAGTAAGGTGTTTGCCTCCGAGAAGTTATTTGTACCTAGAGGGATGGGTGAAGCTTGGAAAGAACACATTTTGCCAAATTGATCTCGAATGCAAACTCCCATCCTTGACTTCCCTGGGTTTCCACAGGAAGAGCCGTCAAAGTTGATCTTAAAGAAATTAGGAGCTAGGGGTACCCATTTTATAGAAGACCTATCTCTCACATGAGCTGAGGACCAATTCGGAGGAATCCCTATTGGCAAAATAATACCATTCCATGATTTTGCAATCACCTTATCCTACTGGGTGAATGACTGGATGTCTTTGGAATTAGTGAGAGAAGAATTTATAATTTCTGCAATCGAATTTTCCAAATTGATCAAAACTTGATCCAGAGAAGAGGATGTTTTTCTAAAAATTCTTTTGTTCCTCTCCCACCAAATGGCCTAAATAATGTGAGCAGGAGCACATTTCCAAATGTCTGAGAAGGTTGATGAAAAAAAAAAAGAGGCCAAGAGTTAAACATATCCCAAAGTGATTTCAGGAAGGGCATCATAACTTGGAGTTTATTCATGATGAAGAGCCAACATTGGGAGGCAAAGGTGCAGGGTAAAAATAAATGATCAATTGTTTCTTCCTCTAAGCCACAAAATACACAATTAAAAGCTTGTGAAATGCCCAATTTTACTAGTCTATTTGTTGTTAGGATTCTTTTGTTCAATGTTAACCATGCAAAACAACCTGCTTTTGGTAGAACAATGTCATTCCAACAAAATGAGTATGCCCGACTACTTACCTTACTATTGCAACCCTGTTGTAAGGCTTTGTAACCTTCTTTAATTGAATATTGCCCTAATTTAGAAGCTGCCCAAATTAACACATCTTCTATGTTAGACATGAGAATTGTCCTATTCAATAAGATAGTTGCCAAGGAGGAAGATTGTTGGGTGGATATTGGGAGAAGAGTGAGATCTTTCCACATTATTTTTCCTAAAAATATTTCTACAATAGACACATAGTCACTCAATTTTGTACACAAATGAGCTATAGTTATATTCATAGTATCTTCCATATTATCCATTTGAGCAATTGGAGGATGCTCACACCATGAGTCTATCCAGAAGTTAGCACTGAGACCATTAATGATTTCCCATGAAACATACTTAGATATTAGATTTCTTGAATCCGTCATAAAATTCCAAATAGCGGACCCCTTTGGAGGATCCAAAATTGTCAATACTCTAAATGGTTGAGTGTTGTCCAAATATTTAGCTTGCATAATCTGACACCATTTGGAAACAGGATTAGTGTACATTTTCCAAATCAGCTTCCCTCCAAAAGCCTTGTTGTGATGCTTTAGATTATGAAGACCAACTCCACCTTGGGATTTTTGACATGACATATTCTCCAGAGAGGCTAAGGGGATTTTCCTTTCATTTGTCATCTTACTATTCCATAGAAAATCTCTAACAAGTTTATGCAATTGTTGAATGACATATGAGGGAGCTTTAAGAACATACATGTAATAGTTTGGTATTGTTGTTAACATTGACTTAATAAGAAGAATTCTACATGATAGTGAAAGCCACCTTACTTTCCAAGCTGAAATTTGTGCCTTGATTCTACCAATAATAGCATACCAATAAGAAGATTTGTTTGTTCCCATAAAAAAGGGGATGCCAAGGTAAGAAGATGGCAATTGATCCATTAGGAAGCCCAAAGTCTTTGATATTCTTAGTGACAAGATTGAAGGTGTGTTGAAGATGAAAATCTTAGACTTAGCAGCATTAATTTTTTGGCCCGAAGCAGAAGAATAGATTTCCAATGTTTGCTTGATGAGCCTAGCTTCTTTTAGAGAAGACTTGCCAAATAATAATGTATCATTAACAAAAAGAGAGTGAGTTACTGCTATTGAAGTATCTGGAAGACTAGCACCAAACCAAAGCCCTTTTGAAGATTGAAAATTGATATATCTGCTAAAGGCATCTGCCATGAGAATGAAGATAAAAGGTGATAAAGGGTCACCTTGTCTTATTCCCTATATACCTTGAAAAAACCCTAAGGGATGTCCATTTATTAGAATAAAACAAATTCCACCTGAGACACAAGTTTTGATCCATTTGCACCATTTATCTGAGAAGCTGAATTTAGATAATACCTTAAAGAGAAAATCCCACTTAACCCAGTCATATGCTTTCATCATATCAAGTTCGACAACAAAATTTGCTTGTTGGTTTTCATGGATAGAGTGTAAAACCTCATGTTCTATTAGGGCTCCTTCCATAGTCTCCCTACCTGGGACAAAGCCCCCTTGTTCTTGCGAGATGATCTTAGGTATGAGATAATGCATTCTGAGGTAAATGGCCTTAGTTACGATCTTATAGATTGTGTTACAGAGTGAAATAGGTCTAAACTCTACGAATATTGATGGAGAAGGTGTTTTTGGGATGAGAACAATATTTGTTGCATTAAAACTTTTTAGCATTGCTCCCCTTTTCCTGGATTCTTCCATTACCACTAAGAGGTCAAAACCAATCACATCCCAACACTTTTGCAAAAAGAGGGTGGTGAACCCATCCGGACCTAGCGCTTTATCTGGGGAAAGGGAGAATACCACTTTGTGGACTTCCTCCAAAGTGAAAGGGGCCAGTAGGACTCTGTTATCCTGGTCGGAGATCAAAGGAGGGATAGATTGTTGTAGAAGCTCAGCATTATCCTTCCAAGAAGGATCTAAATTAGAAGGTTTAGGGGCTAATAGATTCTTGAAGAGATTTACTCCTTCATCTTGAATGTTTGCTAAATTTTTAATCAATACCCCTATGTCTGCATGCTTGATTGAGAATATAACATTTGATGTTTTTCTTTATTTTGTGGATGCATGAAAGAATTTTGTGTTCTTGTCTCCCTGCTTCAGCCAGAGCTCTCTTGATTTCTGTCTCCAATATTCTTCTTCTCTCTTACAAGCTTCTTCCCACTCACTTTGAAGACCCTTCTATGTAGAATGTAGGAGTTGATCTAGTCCCTTGGAAATTATATTTTGGTTAACTTATTCCAGTTGTTGTGCAATGATTTTTTTTGAGCAAAAACATTCTTAAAGACCTTACTATTCTACTCCTTAGCCCGAGCCTTAATAAACTGAAGTTTCTTTAAAAAATGGAACATCTTTGTTCCACTACATGCAGGGGCAGATACCCACCATTGTCTTAATAAAGCCTGAAAGTGTGGATGTCTAAACCACATGTGCTCAAACTTGAAAGAAGAACCCAAAAAATGGCATGGGGTTTTGTTTTTGCCATTCAAGGACAATTTGAACTGGGAAATGGTTTGATTCTGAAATAGCAAGAATGTTTGAATAATAACTGACCTGATTAAGGCACCATTCCAAGGGAATAAAAAACCTGTCGAGTCTCTCTACAATCTAAAGGAAGCCTGATCTCCTGTTAGTCCAAGTGAAGAGACCATTATTGGGAATCACATCCAATAAGTTGTTTTCTATGGCGAAACTTAGAAAAACCTGCATAGTTCATGGGGGTGGGAAGATTCCTCCTTGTTTATCCTTATGAGAAAAGATTGCATTAAAGTCTCCCCCGATGATAAAATTATGTGCTTCTTCTTGTTGGAGTAAAAGAGTCAGTTTGTCCCATAGGTCTTTCTTTTCTTGAGTGGGGATGGGGCCATAAACATTTAATATCGTAAAGGTCATGTCATAGCATACTACTTTCAACATTTGCCAAATATGATCTTGATCTAATAGGTGGGCTTTAACTTTTTAAGGATTTCATAATGTAAGCAATCCTCTCGAGGCCCCAACACCTTGCATATGGGCAGATCCAAATTGTGTCCATTTAGCCATTGTTCTATGATACATTTATTGTGATAACTTCATTTCTTGGAGTATAAAGATGTCAGCCTTTGAAGAATCAAGATGTGATTTGATTCTCCCTCTTTTATCAGGAGCATTAATGCCCTTGACGTTCCAAGAAATCATTTTCATTGTGAACAAGAAGTGCCTTTTGCACTCCTTGTAATTCTTTTTGATACCTTGAATTTTCCGTCTAAAGTACTCTGCACACCTGCCTCTATTTCTTCTTGGATCTTCACAGAGTTTGGTTTTCTACCTCTCTTTTTTGGGGTTGTAAACACTTCTGATTTCAAACTGGGGCTCTGCTTAACTGATAAGGACTGTGCATAGTCAAAAATAATTTTCTTTGTCTCACCATCTTGTGGAGGGGCTTCCATTTCTTCCTGCCTAATTTCCTACGAATGGAGATCTAAGTGAGGGGAGATAGGAGAGAAATTTTGGTGGATTTTGTTTGGTGGGTTTAATTTAATAGGTTTACTCAGAACAGGAAATTCGTTCACCAAGGGAAGTTCCTCTTTATCTGAGAGGTCAATAGTTGAACAACAACACCTTTCCTTTCGTAAGGGACACATTACATTTGTCATACCAACACCTTCCACCTCTGCGATTTCCTCAATCATAGTGGCAGCTAAAGTGGACAGGATATCATCTGCTACTTCCTAAATATGACCTTCCTTATTTGAGACAACTACCTCTGAACCTGATAAATTTTGCATATAACTCTGAATATCAATCAGGGATTCGTTAAACATTAGGTCCCGAACTATAGCTTCTCTATCATCAGATGTTTTGTCACATAATTCGAGAACTAGTGGGCGTGAAGGAAGATTTATAGCTATAGAGAATCCAACTATACATGATAAAGAAATTGGTCAACTGATTAATCCACTGAACGTAGGATGGCTCAAGATTTAAGTCATCTTGAGGTTCAGAGGGGTCATTACATGGTTGTACAGAATCAGAAGACAAAACTGCCTCGTGCTGGTGGGCAGTGCACAGTAGAGGGTCTGAGCAGTAATTTTTATAGACTAAAAGCTCTGAGCACTCAAGACCACTACAAGAATTAGTGAAATGACCTAGTTGGTGTTGATATTTGTATATGACCTCTGCATTATCCAAAACAATGTCTTGATACCATAAACCCCATTTTGATGTGATAGTGAAGTGCCTTGGCAGGGTTTTATCTGAGGCAAGAAGAAGGCAAACTCTAACATCTCTTTGGATTATTTTAAAGGGTATAAGATCATAAGAAACAAATATTCTTAGTTGATTGGCCATGGTCTCAACAATATCTGGATCTCTATATTCCAAAGGCAAACTCGGTAAAGAGATCCAGTGGGGGTAAAATCTACATAGATTGGCATCTGGTTTAAAGTTTGGAATCCAGGACAAGGTTAAAAGACCAACCCCTTGACAAAACTAGCCTTTACTTTTATGAATTGCATCTCTGTGTTCAAATGAAGAAAATAGAGCAATAAAAAACCTTGAATGACTATCAATGAAGAAAATGTCACGAAGACCCGACCAATGACTAATAGCCCATGAAAGCAAAGTTTGAAGAGGGATTGAAGAACTAAACTTACCGATGAGAGTTGACTTTTGGAGAAAGGAGACCGACTGGGAGAGAACATGATCTAGAAAGGTTATCTTGATAGCCAAAGCATTCTCTACTAGAGCTCGAGACGGAATGGGAAAAGAGGTATCTGCCTCTTTGAAATTTACTTGTTTTCTTTTCCACACAAAGTGCATTGGTTTTGACTTGAGGGGGTTTCCATGGTCACCTTGTTGACCTGCTCCATTTTCCCCTTCGGTGAAACCATCCTTGAAAAAATATTGTTGAGATACGGATGGAGATGCTTTACAGATGTCAAAAATCGGTTGTTTTTCTTGGTGTTATGACCGAAACGCTGTTGAAAGTGGAAGCTTTTTGGCAGGATTTTGAAAAAAAATTCCTGCCCAAATGATTTTTGAAATGATGGGCCAGGGGTAAAAGATTTTTTTTTTCATGCCCGAATGGTTTTTGAAAAGATGGGCAGTGGCCTGAGTATCCTCTGGAATCCTTACGAGCCCCTTGGCTATGTGAAGCTCCCCGGTCATAGTTGTTGAAGTTCAAATAATTTTGCAGATTTCCTTTTTCTTGGTGGGGTTGAAAATGAAATGAGTAGGCTGGTTGAGAAAGAGGACAATTGAAAAAAGTGTCAAGGCTATCTGATTGATCTTGGAGACATGCAAAACAATTCAACCATCGGTTCCCTGAAGGTAAGTCTGAAACCGGTTTGATAAAAGGTTTGTCCCTGAAGATTTTGGTGAAGGGATTGATATCAAAATTTGAATATTGGGCAAATCAGAGGGTATCCTTAGTCTCTTCTTGACGAGCCTGGTGAGGGTCATTGAAACCTTGCCGCCATCTTCCATTTCCTGCAACCCTGCTTTGAAGCCTTCCTACGCCCTGCAACCCTACACTGGCATTATGCCGCCATCTTCCTTTCCCTGTAACCCTATTTTGAAGCCCTACTAAACCTTGTGACCCTCCTCCCATGGTTGGATTTAATGTTTTAAGTGAGATCGCTACTAGGATATGTTACCAAATCCCCCACTCTTCAAGTGTGTTACATGCTTCCTCTTATTATCCAACTTACACAAATAGGATTTGTATACGGTGAAAATGGAAACAACAAAGACAATATTGAAAGACTAAATGAATTCAACCACCAAACCCTAGCCTAACAACAACAAAGATCCACCATAACATATGAAGATTACCTAAGACAATGCAAATCAAATGAAATCACAAAGATTATACCATCACATGTCCAATAGGGTTTGGATCTCCATTCTTCCTATCTCCATTGATCTTGCTTGATATATTTGCTCTCAGATTTTATGTGTGCACAAGAGCTCAACAAAGAATGGAAATGTGGTTGCAAGTAAGATCACATATGAAAGTGCAAAAGTGTAGTGTAGTCGAATGTGCAATTGAGTTCATTAGGGTTTGATAATGAAGGAAGCATCTCCTTATATAGAAGACACTATAAGAAATGGAGGGATAAGATTGAGAGGTGTAAAAGAGGTCGGCTATGATTAGAGGGTGGGTAGAGAAAATAAGAAAATAATAAGAGGGTAGGTAGTGTAGGAATTAAGAGATGAATGACATGTGTCATAGGTAGAAAAGGTTAATGAATTAATTAAATAAATAAAGATTTATTTAATTAATAGAAGAAGTGGGATAATTAAATAAATAAGATATTTATTTAATTTAGGAAAATGATAATTTAAAAAAATAAAGGTATTTATTTAAATGAGAAATAAGGATAGAAGAAGATAAATGAATTAATTAAATAAATAAAGATTTATTTAATTAATAGAAGAATTAGGCTAAAGTAATTAAATAAATAAAATATTTATTTAATTAGACTGGACAATTTTAGGTGTCTACATTTTGCCCCTCTTTGAGACAATGTAGCTTCTCGCGTTGTTTCAAAGAAGATAATATGAACTGATACAAAGTTGCCCGAAGATGGGAATGATATGCCCCCTCGAGAGATTGGATGAAAATGTCTGGAAAGATCATAGACAATCTCTCAATAAGAAAGGTAGGCTAGAATGGACTGACCGGATAGGATAGAGTGACAAAGTCACGGGATAATGAAGACTGACTCGGGAAACGAGGGCTAGGGCTAGGGCTAGGGCTAGGGCAGTCTATAAAATAGACCACAAGGGGAAAACATCCTCATTGTCATCCACACATCCAAGAGATCAGAGTGCAGAGCAAAATAGAGTAGCAGTAGTCAGCAACAATGGCATTGGTTCACAGATTTGATCGCGTTCGCCGATTTCAAAGGCCAGCCGACGCAGGAGAGCCAGTAAGTACCATAAAACCTCCTTGTACTTTGTCACATTAATTGTTGTCATTAATGCATGTTAGATAGTGCAATAAATGCGCTTTAGGATAATGTCAAAAAATGTCAAAAATGTGTAGGTGCGTCTAGGTTAGCTAGGTGCGTTTGCGTTGGTGCCAGGCGTGTCTGCGTTGGTGCCAGGCGCGTCTGTGCCCGAAAAGGTGTCTACGTCAAATGCAAGCGCGTCTACGCTAGATAGGCGCGTTTGCATCATGAGGGCACGTCTATGTAGGACAGGCGCATCTATGCAGGACAAAGGCACATCTGTGTGCTTCAGGCAGGTCTGTGAAAAGCAGGTGCATTTATGCAGTATGGAAGTGTGTTTATGTCATGAAGGCGCATTTGTGTCTTCAAGGCCAAATTGGAAGTCCTATGCTGAACATACGCTGTCGATTGGATAAGCTGCTGAAAGGATACACTCAAGCAGGTCCTCTAGGGAAGACTAGGATAGCAGATATGGCTAGGATTGACAATTCTGTGATAGAACATACGTTGCCAATTAGGAAACTACTCAAGAGGATACACTCAGGTATAGCCCTAGGATAGGATAGATCAAGGCACTTTGTGATGAACAGTGAGTACCAAGACATAGTACTTTGTGATGAACAGGGAGTACCAATAGGAGTAGCACTTTGTGATGAACAGTGAGTGCAAATATGAGCAACACTTTGTGATGAACAGTGAGTGCTAAAATGTAGTATTTTGTGATGAACAATGAGTACCACTAGGGTAAATAGCAACACTTTGTGATGAACAGTGAGTGTCACTAGGATAGAAGCAACACTTTATGATGAACAATGAGTGTCACTAGAATAGAAGCAACACTTTGTGATGAACAATGAGTGTCATTAGGATAGAGTATCATAAGCACTAGGATAATAAGCAACATTTTGTGATTAATAGTTAATGCCACTTTAACTAAAATAGTTGATTTGCTTGACTACAGGATTACTTACCTATACTAGAGTCACAGGAGAGATTCCCATCGACTCAAAGGTTACGACCAGAGTTGACATTCGAGGACAAGGCTGCCATTAAGGTTATGGGTCTGTGATTTATTATGTATGTGCCTGAGTTTCGAGCGAACATGGGTTTGCTGACTGCATTAGCCGAAAGATGGCATTCAGAGACATGCACTTTTCATTTGCCTATGGGTGACATGACAATCACCTTAAAGGATGTATATAAGATACTGCGGATACCGATCGATGGGGCGTTGATTCCCTATGATCGAGACAAAGACAGGGAGGCCCTGAGATGAGTGTTCTAGGATCCAGGACTAGAGATGAGGGCGGGACACGTGGCATGGGACACTATGATAGCGACAGGATTGGCGCTACCAGTCATGCTAGGAAGAATGATCAGTGGATTCTTGTGTCCAAATCGGGCAACACGAGGGTTGGCTGTGGGCTGGGGGAGCACCTTGGAGACACTAGTTACATAGCATGCTAGATATGCCTGAGGACCATGCGTGCTGGCACACTTATACTATGAGCTGCATCAGTTTGTTTACTATGGATCCGTAGGATTGGGCTGCGGAGTTACATTGCTACAGGTGTGGGCATATGAGCATCTGTCGGTTACCCGACCGATACATTTTAGGGGCAGGGGTCATGGATGCAGCTTTGTTCACTTGTACGATATGATTACATCACAGCCACGGATTGGCAGGTTGGAGCATTGACGTAGTCCTGGATGAGATCGACACTGTGATATGGAGGTCGTACCGAGAGTGCGAGCAGTGGGAGGATGATGCAGTGGAGCTACCCTATACCTTCAGGAGTAGATATCTGATTGGGCGGATGCCCTATGTATTGGAGAGGTAGTTGGTAGACTGGGTATGCAGGCAGTTCGACAAGATTCAGCGGATGCCATGGGGTTTTGATATGTATGTGCAAATAGTGCGAGACCAGGCACAATTTGGGCCACTGTTGTCGTATGATCAGGTCGTGATGCAGCTGGTAGAGATGAATCCCTTGCCATCGGATATGTGGCTGGAGATTGAGGATGCAGGTATGGATGCAGAGTACATTGCATATTGGGTTGAGCATCCATTCCCATGCCTGACAGATCCAGGAGAGCTGATTGATGGGGATGGTGGCTGGGATGAGGATGATGATGGAGATGGTGGGGGTAGAGGCCGACGGAGGAGGCGGGGTGCAGTAGGAGATAGGAGAGTGGCTCCACAGAGGGAGGGTGGAGAGGAGAGATAGGCTCGGGTGATCAGGGACCGAGGTGGATTGCCAATACAGGTGCCAGCAGCACAAGGTCCTAGACAGGTGCAGGGATAGAGGCAGGTACAGGTACAGGTAGAGGCACAAAGACAGCCACCAGTACAGGGGGAGCCACAAGCAGAGGGGGTTGAGGAGGAGTAGGATGAGCTACTGGAGCTAAGGGAGATCTATCAGGGACAAGCAGATGAGATCCAGGAGCTGGAGAGGGAGAGGGACTGACTTAGGAGGCAGCTCAAGGAAACTGAGTGGGAGAGAGATCGGGCCATCCAGCGCTACACTGAGGCTGAGACATCACTGAGGGCTTGGAGGTAGGTGGCAGATGACATAGGGGCTGGATATGCCTATGTTTTGCGGGCAGGGGAGGAGATCGATTATTGGCAGGATCTATATTACGGGGTAGTGCCACCCGATCAGCGGGCTAGGAGCTTTCGGAGACCGTCGTAGACTACGACGACCACTGGAGGGAGTCAGAGGAGACAGGCATCCAACGGTGGGGTTATGGGTCCTCCACCACCACCGAATAGAGGGGGTGGGAGAGATGATCCTGGGGCGGGTCCTTCCAAGGCTAAGATTCCATCGAGGCCAGGCAGCTCCGAGGGAGGGAGTTCATCATAGCCTTAGAGGGCTCCCTATGTATCAGTTTTGTACTATGATGTATTATGATGTAGACACCTTCTGGTGATTGTAGCCATATGATTTTGACATCATTGTATCATGACACTTTATGATATATATATATATATATATATATATATATATATATATATATATATATATATATGAGATGATTCATCTTTGCGATAGCTATATGCATGTGTACCTATGTGATGAGATGTTTCATGATGTATGTTTCTATGTGATGCTTATGTTTATGTTTTATGATGATGATTATGATATGGATGCAAATATGTATATGAGGAAATGCAATATTTTTGTTCTTTTATGTTTTTCATATGTTATGCATGATGAAAATGTGAATGTATGAAATGCAGATGAATATGATACTGCAGATACTATTGACATGATGAAAATGTAAAATGTGCTAACATGTGTTGTGTGCAGGATGTGATGCAATTGTGATATATATATATGTATGTATGAAATGCTTAAAATGTGGTAATGCAGGTGCAAACTACATGAAATGCAAATATTTTTGGTGTGTCATTATACTCAGTCATGTGATAGCAAGCTACATGGACTCAGGAAGGACAATGGAAATCAATCAAGAAAGGGGGATGGAAGATAGAAGATATGAAAGTGAAAGAGCTTCTTGTGCGCTATCATCATTGAGCTTTATTATGGCAAAATAGGTTTTGACAATCTAGGAATATGTTCGACCCAGAAAATCATTGTACCCATTTGCATGGAGATAAGATAGTCACAAACAAGGAATGCCCCAGTTCATACTAGACTCACAATGTCCTCATATCCTTGGACAAGTCATAGCATTACTAAGAAACAATCCACAGATAGCCAAAGAAAAATAGGTGATGATACCCCATCCTCGCCTTTCTAGTCAAAGACATCCTGGAGATAGAATCTCTAGTCAGAGACATCCTGGAAAAGCTAAAAGACATGTCACCAAAAGATAAAATCAAAATAACACCAAGACTCGACACCAACATCCACTGTAGTCCTCAAGTTTAGTGTCTCTTGTCACTTGTATAAGTCTTATTTGATTGTGGTCACAATGTTTACTTTCACAAAAAGGATAGATAGCACTGAACCCTAATGTTGTCTGAGTCTATTGAAAGATTTGATTTGTTGAAGGCCATTGTTGCTGTCGTGTCTCATCTAAAACTGACTGAATCCATGAAACTAATACTTTATTGCGGAGAAGATGTAACTTTATTGCGGATTGTGATGCAAATGTTGCTTTATTGCGGATTGTGTGTGGGTAGACTGAAGAAATTGGAAGAAATTGTACTCCTCAAACATGTGATGCTCTCAGTTCCACACCCATCACTAGACGTAGGATTTGCCTTAGCCACAGATAGGAGCTGATTTATTATGAATGGAAAGGGATGAAAAAGGGAGGTTTATGAATGGCTAACCAATCTTGGGTAGATCAATAACAAGCCATGATGGAAATGTGTAAGTATATTATGGATGGATAGGTTGTGAGTGTGTGCAAAGTGAAAGGATGAAATGGAATCCTGAAGGAGGGAGGAGCAATGTCTCTACACATGGCACTGGTGACCCAGTTTTCACCATGGTACTTGCCCAAGGCACCACCAAAGTGGTTTTCACTGTTGGACGAAATGTTTTTCTTTACTTTTTTTATTTTTCTATTTTTTTGTGTCACAAGGTGCCTGTTTGCTAGGTTTTCACCAGGTAACGATTTTTTATGTTTATGATTTTTTTTGTATTTTTAAATTTTTTTTTTTTTTGTATTTTTGAATTGGGATACTCTGAAGAGCTATGTGTAAAACTTGCGAAGGTGCATGTTGTTGATAGGATCCTCTAAAGGTTCGCCCTCTGTAGTTCAGAGCTGATATACAGGAGATCCATATGCTGTTGTAATGATGTAAGGACCAAACCAATTTGGTTCGAACTTGCCTTTCTTCTCTCTGTCTTCCTGATTTTTAGGATTTTCTCTAAGAACCAAATCACCTACCTCAAATGTGCGAGGCTTGACTTTTTGATTGTAGCTGCGACTCATTCATTGTTGATAAGCCTTGAGATGATTAAAAGCAGTTTGTCTTCATTCATCCAATAGTTCAAGTTCTTGTAAGCGAGAGACCCTGTAGTCTTCATCACTGATAATGTTTTGCAAAGAGACTTGTAAAGAGGGTAACTCAACCTCAATAGGCAAGATAGCTTCAGCGCCATAGACAAGTGAATAGGGTGTAGCTCATGTAGGTGTCCAGACACTTGTGCGGTAGGCCCAAAGTGCGGGATTAAGTTGGATATGCCAATTACGGCCAACCTCGTCGACTATCTTTTTTAAGATTTTAAGGATTGTTTTATTAGACGCCTCAACTTGACCATTACCTTGGGGGGTAATATGGTGTGGAGAAATGATGGGAAATATGGAAGCAGTCACAGAGTTCACGAACATCCTGATTTTTGAAGGGATGCCCGTTATCGGTGATAATGGAAACAGGAATACCATATCGACAAATGATATAGTTGAGAATGAATGTAGCAATTTGTTTTCCAATGACTTGCATGAGAGGCATGACTTCGATCCATTTTGTGAAATACTCTATGGTAGTGATAATGAATTTATGACTGTTAGAAGAAGGAGGGTGAATCTTGCCTATGAGATCGAGTCCCCACTGAGAAAAGGGCCAAGGAGTCGCAATTGGTTGAAGTTCTTGCGCTGGCGCATGAATGAGGTCTCCATGAAGTTGACATTGCTTACATTTCTTGACAAACTGATATGAGTCTTTTTCCATATTGGGCCAGTAATATCTAGTCCTGATGAGTTTCTTGGCTAAGGTAGGACCACTTGAATGTGGACCACATATCCCTTCATGTACTTCACGTAAGGCAATCTGAGCTTCATCTCTTTCTAAACATCTAAGAAGAGTGCCATCTAGACCTCGATGGTATAGGATATCGGCTAAAATGACGTATCGAGAAGATTGGCGAATGAAAGTGCGATGTTGGTTATTGGATAGGTCGGGAGGAAAGGTTTTATCACGAAGGTATGTGAAAATGGAACCATATAACTGGGACTCAAGACCGACGACACATATCATCTCAGTAGGAGTGATTTCATATGAGGGAACCAAAAGGTTATCCACCAAGAACTCATAGCGGGTCTCATTCGGTGGTAGATCAATTAGTGAAGCAATTGTAGCCATGGCATCTGCGGCTCGATTCTACTCTCTTGGTATCTACTCAAAGTCTAACTTCATGAAATGTTGTTTCAGGTCATCCACCATTCTTTTGTAAGGCATTAATTTCTCATCCTTTATTTGGTAGTCATCAGTTGCTTGATGAATTACAAGTTGAGAGTCCCCTAAAACATGAAGTTCCTGGATCTTCCACTGAACTGCAATTCGTAATCCAGTTGTTAATGCCTCATATTCCGCTATGTTATTAGTGCAGGGAAATGATAAGTGATATGATTTTGGTATGGAATCCCCTTGACGAGTTATGAAGAGGATGCCAGCTCCTGCCCCATGCTATGTGTATGAACCGTCAAAGTATAGTTGCCAAGGCTTTGCATGTGACACTGTTAAGATGGATTCATCTGGAAACTCTGAAATTAGAGGAACATCATCTATCATTGGGGCATCTGTTAACTGATCTGTAATGGCTTGTCCTTTTATTGCTTTTCTGTCCACATACTCAATGTCGAATTCACTCAGGAGCATCACCCATTTGGCTATTCGCCTAGTAAGCATTGCTTTATTGAGAAGGTATTTCAATGGATCGATCCTTGCAACCAACTTAGTTTTATGAGTTAGCATGTAATGCCATAATTTCTATGAAGCAAAGACCACAGCGAGACATGCACGTGCAATTGGTGTGTAATTTAGCTCATATCCCACCAATGTGTGACTGATGTAGTTGTTGAAATGTGGTGACTGATCAGCAAAGTACTGTACACTCAGCACGTATCCTCGCCAAGGTCCAGGGCCGGGCTGGGCCCCGAGCAGGGGTTCGAGGGCGGCAGCCCCCGAGAAAAAAAAAATTTTGCCATTTTTTTGATGAAAACTGACATTGTAATAAAACCCTAAAAAGGCCGACTTTGTTTGTTGCCCTAAAAATGCATGTTATAAGCGGCTGGGATGCTTAAGGCATTGGAAGGTTGATGTACTGTTTTTGCTGGATAATAAGAAAGATTGGGCGGCTGTGTATGGTGGACGTAACCCATTTTGGGTGAACCACGTTAAATCTCTATGTTATCTGTGTCCTATTTTATTTCTTTATCTTTTGTATTTAAATCTGCATATAATTGTTAGTTCATATTTGCTTCGGATCTGCTTGAAACCCTAACAGTAGTATACTGCCTTTTCTTTACCCTCAACAACCTATTGTGCTAAGAGTGCCCCCAGTGTTGTTGAGGTAGCTGATATGTATAGTAATAAAGGCTGATCTGGAACTAGTGGCATCAAAACTGGCGGATTCTAAAGATAATCTTTGAGTGTCTGGAAAGCTCGTTGACAATTATCATCCCATTTGAATTTGATGTTTTTATGTAGCAAGTGCTGAAAAGGATTACATTTATCTGCAAGTTGTGCTATGAATCTTCGTATGGACTAAAGTCTCCCTTGCAAAGATCGAAGTTGACTGATATTTCTTGGTGGTTGCATCTCTAAGATGGCCTTGACTTTTGTTGGATCAGCTTCGATTCCTCTTTTTGAGACAATGAATCCCAGGAGCTTCCCGGAGGTTACTCCAAAGACACATTTATTGGGGTTTAATCTTACTTTATACTTTTCCAACCGTTCAAAGACAACTGAAAGTATGTCCAAATGTGTATCTCTGTCTATTGATTTACCCAAGAGATCGTCAACATAATCCTCCACAGTAACGTGCATGAGATCATGAAAGATAGTAGTCACGACCCTTTGATATGTAGCGCTTGCAATTTTTAGCCAAAAGGGCATGACATTCTAGTAGAAGGTTCCCCAAGGACAAGTAAATGCCATTTTGTGTTGATCCTCAGATGCGATCTTTATTTGATTGTAACCAGAGAATCCATCCATCAAAGATAACATCGCATGACCTGCTGTGAGATCAACAATCAAGTCAATATTTGGTAATGGAAAATCGTCCTTAGGACAAGCTTTGTTGATGTCTCTGAAATCTGTACATATTCTGATGCTATGATCTGGTTTCTTGACAGACACTAAGTTGGAGATCCATTTGGGATAATCAATTGGGCGTATGAATCTGACATCCAATAATTTTTCTAGTTCCGCTTTGACTAATAATGCCACTTGTGGATGCATCTTTCTTAATTTATGTTTCACTGGTTTTCCCCCCAGTTTAACCGTCAAATGATGCATTACCAAATCCGGATCCAATCCAGGCATATCAGCGTAGGACCATGCAAAATTGATTTGTCGTTCTGTGAAGAAACTTATGAACTTTGACCTTTCTGACTCTGTCAAAGATTGAGCTAAGAATATGTTGTGTGGAACTTTTTCTGTGCCAATGTTTGTTTTGATAGTCTCCTCTACCAACATGGATGACTTTTCCTCATATGATGCTAGGAGAATGTCAAGCCTTCCATCTTCAGGTGCCTCTGAGAGGTTTTCGCCCTCAGATAGGTCCTTTCTTTTTACTTTTTTGGGGTCAGACAGTGCCACAACGTGGTTTTCGCCATAAGACCCTTGATTTGTTTTTATTTTTATATTTTTGCGACTAGAAGGCCCAACACCCTCACCAAAATATGTCACGCTATTGAGTTCTATAGTGTATCCCGCTTTATGGTCCCTAGGGGGAAGATCATCTCTTATGCCAAGATAGTCAATAAAAGCTTCATCATTTTGGAATGTGTCGAACTGTGCAGGTCCTTCATGGTCCCAGTCAATAAGTTGGTGGTGAACAAGGGGAAGGCCTTTGATGTCTTTGAAGTTAGCAGGACTAAGAGTGAAGATGCAGTTATATTTAGGTATGTCGAGGTAGTTATCGAGGTCATCGTTGGCACTCTCCTCATTAGTCTCGATCATGAATGAATCCAAATTATCATCACTAGTAGCGCATTCTGGGACAAGTGTTCTCATTCTATGTGATTTCAACCTAGGACCTAGAGGCAAGGACTATATGGGATCCTCCGAGATTGTTTCTCAACCAAATTTGAATTTTCTATTAAATTCCTCTTCTTATGTTGGTTCACCTAGTTCTCTAAATGTCTCGGTGAGCTCATAGTCACTGAGGATTTGTCTAAACCCCATTCCCATTAATTAGAGTCTGTGGAATAGCGATTCTCTTGTTGAATTTTGGCAGCTTTGATTTGTAATGCTTCTTCTATTTTTTGAGTGTGGACCTTGGAAGTCATGAAACCAAGTCCCTTTGAGCACTCCTTTTTGAATGTCAATTCAGGTTGTAAAGGTTCAATGATGCCTTCCTTTCTTAAGCCCAGAGGGCTTTTGCCATCATACCCAAATTTTTGTAGGATCTTGAACCCTTTGCCATATTTTTCACATGGTATACTGATATGATCTTGTGTATCATTTTCAGGGTCTTTGTAAAGCATTTTGTATAAGTCTTCTTCTTCCACTTCTCCCCATTTTTGGAAGATTGTAGGATCCCATTTAAGTGTAATGATAGATACCCGCTTAGTAGGATGTGGTCGTCCATATTCTTTTGGTGAATTCATGACTTGTTGTAAGTACATGGTCTGATCCAAAGTGTATTCACCAATGCCCTTGTCTTGGAATTTGCCTTTAAGCTCACCTTGTTTTGATGTCGAAGGTTTTAATGATTCAAGATCAATGTATGCAGAAGAAGGAATGGCTTCCTGATTACTTGGAATGATCATCTCAGTTTTCGGTCTCAAGTTATTGCAATATATGTATGGATTAGGATCTCCATTAACTGTTATTTCAATTCCATTGTGGGGAAACTTAATGCTTTGGTGATATGTAGATGGGACTACCCTCATTTCATGAATCCAAAGATGTCCTAGCAATATGTTGTATGTGAGATCAAGGTCTAGGACTTGACAAACCACATCCTTTGTAACTGGCCCAACTCTGAGAGGTAGGGTGACTGTGCCCTTGGATGAACACTCTTCATCATCATATGCCTTGATGGTAATTTTCTTTGTAGAGTTCACAACTTTATCGAAATATCCCAATCGTTTAATAATGCTCAATGTACAAATGTTTAGACCTGCTCCTCCATCTATCAGGACTCATTTTATTCGATGTTTGTGTATGAAGGCTTCAATGTGTAGTGGTGCATTATGTGGCTGACTTACAGAGGCGTCATCGGCTTCTGTGAATGTAAGGGAGTATGGAATGGAAAGGTATCCCACCATAGCTTGAAACTGGTCCATGTTCAGATCAGTAGGGACAGAAGTGTCTCTCAAAATTTTGTCAAGAATGGCATTATGTGTAGGAGATATGCGTAAAAGCTTGAGGATGGAGATAAGTGTGGGTGTCTTCCCTAACTGTTCTACAAGGTCATACTCAGGCTTGGTTGATGAGGAAGCTATGTTTTTAGCTGGAGCACCTTGCAAGGTAAACTTACCTCGACGAGTTGTGACATTACATTCAGAGGTAGGTTTGGAAGAAGATCTAATGCCTTTTAGGACAATCTTAGGTCTTTGGGTAGAAGTCTCAGGCGTTTTGTCCTTAATGATAATGGTAGAGACATAATTGTCCATCGAGATGTGATTGATAGTTGAATCATAGTTATAAGATGCTCTGGCATAGTTGGTTTGGTCATCTGTGGCTTTAGATTTTCCCTTGTCATGCTCTGGGAATGGTTCCTTAAACATCTCATGTTCTTGATTGGAGGAATGTCCTTCAATCTCAATGTCACCTCTATCAATGAGATCTTGTATGATGTTCTTCAGTCGATGACAATTTCCTGTCTTATGACCTTTTCTCTTATGAAATTCACAATACTCATCATCATTCCACCAATTTGGTTTAACTTTTGGCTCATATGGAGGAAAATCTAGAATTGTGATTACCTTGTTTACCACTAGTTTCTTGAAAACTGACTCAAGTGGTTCTCCCAATGGAGTGTACTTCCTTCATGACTTTGAAGTTGTTTGAGTATTCACTTGATTGTTTGTAGAGCTTGATCCAGAAAAAATGATTTTGGGTCTTACTGTATTGGCATGCACAACACCATCATTGACTGTGTTCTTGTTTTTATTCCAAAATCTTGGCTTGTCTTTTCCTTTAAAGTCATCTTTGTTTTCCTTGAATATCTGAATGACTCCTTGTTCAATTAGGACCTTCTTTGTTACTAAGCCTTTTTCAATGATGTCCTTGAAGGAGGACAAACAAGCTTTCCTTAGATCATAGTCAATGTCTTTGTTAACATTTGGGTGAACATTTCTACCATTTGTTTTTGTGGAATTTCATAAGAGCATCTGCTGGCTAGATTCCTCCATCTTTGTAAAAATGATGAAAAAGATTCTCCATCCCTTTGCTTGGTGTTGCACAAAGTAGTGACTGATATGTCTGTCTCTATGTTGTATGAGAAATGTTGTATAAATGCCTCAGCTAAGTCACCCCATGACTTAATACCAAGTGGAAGTTGGGAGAACCATTCCATGGCTTGATCACCTAAGCTTTGTGGGAATAATCTCATCAAATATGTCTCTTCTGTTGCTACCTCAATGCAAGCTGTGAAAAATTGTCTTATGTGTGCCTTAGGATCCCCTTTGCCTCTATACTTATCAAACTTAGGTGTCACAAAGTGTGTAGGAAAGGAGGCATTGGCATGCTCTTGTCAAATGGATAAGGACATATGTCTCTCATTGTGTATGTTGGCTTCGGTGTATTTATGTCCTCCATTTTCTTTTGTAAGTCCCTAATTTGTTGTTCCAAATTGTTCTTAGGTGGAGACCGACTTCTTGGACCATACCCCATGCTTGAGGCATCGGGTGGAGGAGGAGCATGTTGCATATATGGATGGTATTGATCATACACATGTTCATATGGAGGAGGTCTATAATGATGTTGCGTATATGGGCCACTTGGTATAGAGTCATGGTGAGGAATGGAATATCTGCTTTGTCCATGTATACCATACTCTATAGGCATGTCATGAGTTTGTTCTAGTGTGTTGCCCCCAAATTTGATGCGGGGTTTCCTTGTGTCCAAATTTTGAACATGCCTCTAGATATCTGATTGCTTTGGTGGTTCCTTAGCCTTGGCATATTTTTCTGCATAAGACTTCCATAATGGTCTGTGAAGGTGAGTATCATATGCTTGACCATGTGTATGTGGGACCTCTGTTTTTTGAAACAAAGATGATGGTGATTCAGGCACCATATGTGGTCCTCTATTGCCTCCACTATTAGGCCTCCTTTGATCCATGTTGGAGTGAGTTTGTTGCAAAGGTCGATTTTCCATTATTTGAGAAATGTCAAAATCATGAGGGATCTTGGCTCTACTTTGTGCCATCACTTGTAAGAAATATTGTATATCTCTCCTCATTATTTCCTCAACTAATCGATTAAAATGGGGATTCATAATGGTGTCTTCCACCTCTTCTGAATGTACTGAAATGTTGTCCATATTGTCATTGTGTGTATCATTGTTGTTTGTAGTGTCCATGTTCTCAACATTCAGAATGTTTCTATAAGCATCCATGTTAGGTAAATGTGTTATGATCAGAATTGAAAAAGATATCTTTGGCATACTCATAGACACTCATGTTTGCAGACTCTTGAGCCTCTTTAGCTTCTCTCCTAGATTTTTGGGAATGGGTTTCAATCATGAACTAGGTATTGACTAAGATGTGTGAGACTAGATGAAAATGGAAAGAGTATGGAAGACCAAGAGTTTGGATGGAATGTAAATGAATCTGAGGTGTACTTGCAATGTCCAAAGTGTAAAACCAAGTATGTATGTAGTAGAGTAGGTGTGGCTTCCAAAGAGATGATAGTTTCTCTTGATGAGGTAAGTTGACCTTGACTCTAAGTAAGACCAAATGAGACCCAAAGGTGATAGACCTTGATGAGGGACCACTTAGCAAAATGTTGTTGTATGTAGTGTGTTGACATAGTATGATGAGGACAAGCAAGTGACCTTTTGACTTAAGTTTAGACAAATGTGAATGTAATGTAAGATGTAAAGCAATGATGGACTTTGTGAGACCCAAAAATAGGCTGAATGCTAGATGAAAACCCGAAGAAATAGCTTAGGAAGCTCAATAAGTCTGAAACTAACTGTTTTTGTTTGCTGAATTTTTGAAAGTTTTCAATCCTGAACACAGACGTGCCTGTATACTTCATAGACGTGCTTAAATGACACAGACATTATTTTGTCAGACACAGACGCGATTCTGAGATGTTGTAAATGCAAAGTTACTCAAAAGACACAGATGCGTTTCTGCCCTTCACAGACACATTTTGACAACATGGACGCTATTCTGTCAAACACATACGCATTTCTGCAAACTAAGTGCAATTTTCCCAATCTGTAAAGTTGCTTGTTGTGACCAAATCTGAATGTTTGACTGTTTTTCGTGACAAGAGGACACAATGTTGCTGAGGACTCAATGTTTGCAAGTGTTTAGACTCAAAATGACTCAAAGAAAGTGTGTTGTTTGATGTAAAATTGTTTTGCATACACTTGAAGACACAAAAGACACAATGTTTTGTTGTTTGGTCCTGAATGTTTGAATGTTTAAAATAAGTCAAGCACAATTCTTATGGCTAGCCATGACAATAGTTGTTGATCCCACATGGAGTTTCCCCCGAGGATATGCTATTCAGAGCGGATACTTAGATGCTTGACCCCACTGGGTCCACCCTCAGCATTCACTTCTTAGGGCAGCCAAGCATCAGTCCCCACGAAAACTCCTTGTGGCAAACTTTTTATCTCTATTAAGAACCGTATGTGTGTGGGCCGCCACCAGAGGTCCGACCTCCTGCCCCAACAAATAGAAGGATTTTGGCTTCTAAAACAAAGAGGTGCTAGTAAGGGCATCCGCTCAAGTGGCCATACATGTGGCACTTTCAGCTTTGTAAATACAGAAGGCTCCCAGCCGGTAGGGGTTACGCCCTACAAATGATCAAATAAATTTGATCAAACAGGTTTATGGGTAGACATAGTGTCGGTATGAACTAATCAGCACATGTTATTCATAGTTTTCACCATGAATACAGTTATTTATAGTGGTTTGGAAGAAGATGGCTTTTCTTTTGCTACCACTTGGGTCGTTCTCTCCTCACTAGTAGTCCTAATGACCACACGGGGAGACAGGCCCTCTAAAGATGAAACAAAAAGAGCCTATTGCTCAAGACACAAAAGACAATGGTTCAATTTTAGTGCACCAATGGAAGTATTTGCTAGTCTATGAAAACAAAGCACACAATAAATATCAAAAGTCCTTGCCAAGGTCCTGCAACAAAGATCTATTAGTAGTTTGGATTGTTTCAAATGATCACCCCTTCCTGCAAGCACACAAGTTAGGTAAATTTTAAATCCAAAAGACTTTGTGAAAGTAGGGGTCTTCAACAAAACGATTTTGCTTTCAAGACAAGCTGCACCAATTTTGTTAACTAGATCTGAAAATGTTAGCTCAAAATAAACCAGATCTGAAATCCGAATGACGAAAAACTGAATCAATGAAACCCAAAATGAAACACCTGCACACAAACGTAGTTATTAGAAACACAAATGTGACTTCTAGATGCAGACACGCTTAGATGAGACACAGACGTAGCTCCAGAACACAGACACGACTTCTGGACACAGACGCGCCTGAAAACCCCACAGACGCGACTAGGGAACACAGACACGATTCCCGGAATCTGCAAAAAAAATAAAATAAAATACTATCGAGGATGAAAATACAATTCCAGATGTCACAGATGTGACAAAAAACCAAAAACGCGATCCAAAAGTACGCAGACGCGAAAATATCAAAATGTTGTCGGAAATGTCAGATCTGCAACTTCAAAACACAAAATCTGCAACACGAATGTTAAATGTAAAAAGGGACAAGGGTCCCACCGAGCATGCCAAAATGTATACAGTGAAAATGGAAACAACAAAGACAATATTGAAAGACTAAAGGAATTCAACCACCAAACCCTAGCCTAACAATAACAAATATCCACTGTAACATATGAAGATTACCTAAGACAATGAAAATCAAATGAAATCACAAAGATTATACCATCACATGTCCAATAGGGTTTGGATCTCCATTCTACCTATCTCCATTGATCTTGCTTGATATATTTGTTCTCAGATTTTATGTGTGCACAAGAGCTCAACAAAGAATGGAAATGTGGTCGCAAGTAAGATCTCATTGATAGTTCTGATACTTAATATAAGTATAGATCCAATAGCCAACAAGATGAGAGGGGGGGGTGAATCATACAAACTTAATCATCCATAAAAACATCAGATTCAACCTCAGTAACATATATAGCGGTCATATAACCAAAAACTATCAAACATGCAAACTCAAAAGCATATGAACAATATAAACCTCATAACACCAGATTTAACGTGGAAACCCAAATAGGGAAAAACCACTGTGGGATTTCAGACCCACTAAGAAATATAATCTTCTAGAGTATGCTTGGTTAAAAGCCAATCCTGTTAAAGATTACAAAACACATTGCTAGATGTGACTCGGTTAAGGGATTTCCCTCAGATCTGTTAGGATCTTCACTTTGTTAGAAGTGACCTTGTCAAAGGATTTCAAACACTTAATCAGAATGTCACCTTGTTAGAGGATTTACATATAAGACTGTTAAGTCCACTCGGTTAAGAGATTTCCTGTCACTTTCACAAAATAACAGTAATATAATCTATCTGCAACTTCACATCTAAAATGCTAAAGCAGATTCTTATTTGTTCAATACAATCTAGACATAGAACTAATCTTGTCTATCTGTTGGGCATCAATACTTTGTTATTCTAACAGGTCTTCAAGCTTCCGTGCTCAGTAATCACTATGTAGCATCCCTGTGCATACACTTGCCCGCATACATTGTTTATCAACAGTTTCCTATTTATAAACAATCTTCTAAAAGTTTAATCTCCTTGATCACATTTCCCATGATCAATCATAGCCATCAGATCTTCAATCTTGTCCAGGTTCATTGTATCTTTCGATCTGAAAATGTTTTACCCCGCCTTGGAACTTACACATTCACCTTGGAACTTGTGTTAGGGTAATGCGGTTCAATCTGAGCTGTAGATCTTCTTGCCGACTTTCCATTGCCTTAGATTCGTTTAACAAACTTCTTTTATGGCTTGCCAATCATTGATCCACTCCAGCGCATTAGCTACTTTCATTAAATATCACATGTAAACATTTAATGCATTCTGTTATAGCTCGGCTACAACTCGATGAATACTAAACTTCACTTGGTAGACATTCTATCTTCATTAACTGACTGTGATAACCTTAGGGTTTACCGACTAGGTTCCTTAGGGTTTATCGAATAGGTTCTTTGCTTGATAACATAGTATAGTATTAACCTTTACATTTTACAACATATGTATGATGTTAAAACAATCTAAAACATCAAGATCTCATCATTGTCTGACTCGGTAGAGTTGCCCATTGAATAACTTATCCCCTTATTCATCATATTCTTTCCTGTGTCTTTACCAACTTCATTATAATCTTCATATCATATTTCTTAAGATATGGCGACATCGTACTGAATTACAAAATCAATTTCTTGACATAAATGACAAAATAATAATATCAAGACAGTAAAACATCTTTAATCAGTTATGTGCATAATCATCAACAACCTTCTCAATATCCTTATAATGTAATATTGCTAACAATCTCCCCCTTTGGCATTGATGGCAAAACCAATTGATTTGATCTTTTTAAAAAAAAAATCGGATTGTTGTGATTCTGAAATGCTGAAATGCTCTCCCCCATTCATCAGACTTCTCTTCTGTTTTCAGTCTTTATTTCAATCTATAGTCTTCTCTCAGTCTTCTCAGGTCTTCTCCCCTTGGGTAGGTCTTCTCCCCCTTGGGTAGTCTTCTCCCCCTTTGGTAGTCTTCTCCCCCTTTGACAACAATGCCAAAAAGAAAAGAACTAAATCATAAGTTGTTTCTGTAAGAAGTTGTTCCCTACTGTTGTGTATCAACTGAGTCTCAGTCAGAGCATTTGATTACAATTCCTATCCCTTGTATCATTGTCTGTATTATCTCAATATTGTTCCAGTACACTTTCAAAAAAGCATTCTTAAAGTGTATCATTCCAACATCAGCTCCCTAAAAGATATTCAATAGATTCATCGAAGTGATGCTTTCATCGAACTCGATCAGTGAGTAAAAGATAGGGGTAGGACCCCTAACTTGCTTCTGAGATATTCAAAAGTGTCCTTTGGTAGTGGCTTGGTGAAGATATTAGCTATTTGCTCCTTTGTGTTAACATATTCCAACACCACTTTGTTCTCTTGAGCTTCTTCTCTAAGATAATGATATTTGATAGAGATGTGCTTTGTCTTAGAGTGCATAACGGGGTTCTTTGAAATATTAATGGCACTAGTATTGTCACAGAATATAGTTACTGGCTTGGTAACTTTCTCATTTATACCTTCCAACAGTTGTTTGATCCATGCAATGTTGGTACAATTCAGTGCTGCAGCAACATATTCAGCTTTGGTTGTTGACTGAGAAACACATCCTTGTTTCTTGCTAAGCCAACTCACTAGTCTTTCTCCTAAGAAGAAAGCTCCTCCACTTGTGCTTTTTCTGTCATCAATGTTGCTTGCCCAATCAACATCAGTATAAACTTTTAAATCAAAATCATTTCATTTCTGAAATACTAAACCATAATCTTCAGTGCCTTTCAAGTATCTGAAAATTCTTTTAATTGTTGTTATATGTATTTCCTTAGGATCTACAGAGAATCTTGCAACAATACCTACTGCATGTGCTATATTTGGCCTGCTATGAACAACATATTGTAGTTTTCCAATCATGGATCGGTAGGGTGTCTCATCAACAGATGCAGATTCATCATTCTTTGATAGTTTACAGTTGGTAGTCATAGGAGTACTTACTGGTTTTGAATCCTCCATTCCAAATTTCTTCAAGATTTCCTTTATGTACTTGGATTGAGTATTGAAAATCTCATTTTTCCTTTGTAGTATATGTAGGCCTATAAAATACTTTATCTCACCGATTAATGACATATCAAATTCTTTTCTCATTTCATTTCCAAAGTTCTTTCATAAAGAGTCATTTCCATAAAATATAATATCATCAACAAATATGGCTGAGATTAGTATTCCATTTTCATCATTCTTCATGTACATGTTGTTGTTCTCACTTGTCCTTATAAAACCAATCTTAATCAAATAAGAGTGCAATCTTTCATACCATGCTCTAGGTGCTTGTTTCAGACCATATAAAGCTTTGTTTAATTTTACATACCTGATCTTTATTATTGTCATCAACAAATCCTTCAGGTTGTTCAATGAAAACTTCTTCTTCTAATATTCCATTCAGAAATGCAGATTTGACATCCATTTGATATACCTTGAAGTTTTTGAAAGCAGCATATGCCAACAATGTTCTAACTCCTTCAAGTCTAGCAACAAGTGCAAAAGTCTCACCATAATCAATTCCTTCTTCTTGGGCATAACCTTTGCAGACTAATCTTGCTTTGTTCCGAATGATCTCACCTTTTTCATTTAGCTTGTTTCTGAAGATCCACTTTGTACCAATTACATTTTTGTCCTTCGGTCTTGGGACCAGTGTCCATGTGTCATTCTTCTTAATTTGATCAATCTCTTCAGTCATAGCATTTATCCAATCTTCACTATTAAATGCCTCTTTCACTATTCTCAGTTCAAATTCAAATATCAAACATGTGTTATGTCTCAGTTTGTTCCTTGTCATCACTAGATCATCCTTATCTCCTATAATCTGACTTGGTGCATGGTGTCTTCTAACATACTTGGCTAATACAGGCTCGGTAGGCTCTGTATGATCATCTTCTTCATCACTCAGTAATTGAATATTTTCTTCATTTTCTTCAACAGTTATCTCGGTAGGACTTCTCGGTTGCACATAGACAAATTCATCATAGTCTTCCGGTTCTTTGGAATTCCCTTCATTAGTTCTTTCTGCAAATTCATCAATTTTCACATTTGCACTTTCTACTATTTTGTTAGATGATTTGATCAGACATTTAAATGCTTTGCTTCTAGAAGAATATCCTAGAAATGTTCCTTCTTCACTTTTCTGATCAAACTTGCCATTCCTATCATCTTTATGAACATAGCATTTACTTCCAAAGATCTTAAAATAACTTACATTAGGTTTCTTGCCATACCAGATTTCATAAGGTGTCTTCGAAGTACCTTTCTTCAATTGAACTCGGTTCAAGGTGTAAACAGTTGTGTTTATTGCTTCTCTCCAAAATGTTTGTGGAACCTTCTTTTCAATCATCAGTGTTCTAGCACAATCCACAATAGATCTGTTTCTTCTTTTAGCTATTCCATTCTGATGTGGAGTCCTCGGTGCAAAGACTTGTCTTTTAATACCATGATCATTGCGAAATAGGTTGAAATCATCAAATGTGAACTCTCCTCTATCTGATCTAAGACATTTCAGTTGTCTTCCTGTTTCATTTTCAACTCTAGCCTTGTACCACTTAAACATTTGAAAAGCTTCTAATTTTTCTTTTAAAAACATTACTGACATCATCCTTGAATAGTCATCCACAAATAATATGAAATACTTATCACCATAATAACTTTGAACTTTCATAGGACCACAAAGATTAGTGTGTACAAGATCTAAAATTCCCTTAGAAGTGTAGGACTTACTTGTAAAGCTGGATCTTGTCATCTTGCCCATTTGGCATCCTCGGCATATAGCATTCTCAGGTTTTTCAAGACTCGGTAGACCTCTTACTCTGTGCTTCTTACTTATCTTGATCAGATTATCAAAATTAACATGACAAAACCTTTTATGCCATAACCAGGTATTATCAATCTTTGCATGCAAACACTTATTGTGAGTTGAGTCAAGGTGAAATGTATTACCTTTTGTTTGTGTCCTGGTAGCAGCTAACTTTCCATTCTTGTCATGAACTTTGACAATTCCTTTCTGAAATTCTATTCGGTAACCTGTGTTGTTTAGTTGTGCTACACTCAACAAATTATATTTCAAACCTTCAACCCAATAAACATCATTGCATCTTGCTTTATCAAGAAGTGTTATGGATCCTTTACCTCTTATCGGACATGGTGCATCATTACCAAATCTAACATAGCCTCCATCATAATCTTCTAACATAACAAACTTGTGTTTATCTCCTGTCATATGATGTGAGCATCCACTATCTATAATCCAAGAATCATTAGTGTTTATGTGAGATATTAGGCCTTTTTCTTCATACCTTTCTTCATCTGATCCATCCTTGATAGCCACATAAACAACTTCCTCTATATCAGTCTCATCTAATTTATCATCTTCAGTTTCCTCATCAACAATTAAGCAGGTCTTTCTATCTCTTCTTCTGAAGTCTCAATGACCTCTGTAATGATTATCTTTTTGTCTGTCATCTCAGTAATCTCTCTTTTTAGTGAAATCTTTGTCAGGACAATTAGAAGCCATATGTCCAATCTTATCACAATTGAAACATTTCAAGGGTAGTTTTCCCTTATACTTACTTTTGCCTCTTGGTAACCTTTTGGCCAATAGTGCTTCAAACTCTTCTTGCTTTCTGATTTCTTCATATAGTTTGTGTACCTCCTCCATGATCTTTCTAAATCTTTCACTTGCTCCACTATAATCTCCTACAAAGTACTTATACTTTTTTTCATTGTAATCATTAGATTCATTCAGATGAAAAGAACTAAATGTAGATTCAACTTTGTTTACTGATGACCCACTGTTATCAAAATTACTTAACTCAAATGCATGTAGCTTACCAATAGTAGCATCCAAGGAAACTGGCATATTAGGTACAGACCTCAATTCATTGATTGCAGAGACTCGGATTGCATAGGCAGGTAAAAGGTTTCTTAACAACTTACTTGTCACATCCTTTTCTTCAATAGTTCCTCCTACTCCTTTAATTTGATTTACAATCTCCTTTAGTCTTGTACTGTACTGGGTTATGTTCTCACCTTCATTCATCCTCATAGATTCAAGTTGTCCTCTTAGACTATCAACTTTTACTCTTTGAACATGTTCATCTCCTCCATATACAGATATGAGCTTAGTCCACATTGCCTTTGCATCATTGCAGCCTTCTAGATCATTAAACTCAGAATCGGTTAATGCAGATGTTATTTCAATCATTGCTTGAATATGTTCTTGCTTTGCCTTTATCTCTTCCATGGTCAATGGATAGGTGTTCGGTGCAACAAAATCATTCTCCAGATAGTATATAGCATATTCTCCAACTCTTGATAGATGTAGCTTCATCCTTTTCTGCCATGTAGAGAAACTTGACTTATTCAGCTTAGGTGCATCCCTCTTATACATCTTTGGATCTTTAACTCAAGTGCCTTTAAACTTTCATTTCAGAGTCCAAAGCTCTGATACCAATTGATAGTTCTGATACTTAATATAAGTACAGATCCAATAGCCAATAAGATGAGAGGGGGGGGGGGGTGTATCATACAAACTTAATCATCCATAAAAACATCAGATTCAACCTCGGTAACATATATATCAGTCATATAACCAAAAACTGTCAAACATGCAAACTCAAAAGCATATGAACAATATAAACCTCATAACACCAGATTTAACATGGAAACCCAAATAGGGAAAAACCACTATGGGATTTTGGACCCACTAAGAAATATACTCTTCTAGAGTATGCTCAGCTAAATGCCAATCCTGTTGAAGATTACAAAACACATTGCTAGATGTGACCCGGTTAAGGGATTTCCCTCAGATCTGTTAGGATCTTCACTTTGTTAGAAGTGACCTTGTCAATGGATTTCAAACACTCAATCAGAATGTCACCTTGTTAGAGGATTTACATATAAGACTGTTAAGTCCACTCGGTTAAGAGATTTCTTGTCACTTTCACAAAATAACAGTAATACAATCTATCTACAACTTCACGTCTAAAATGTTAAAGTAGATTCATATTTGTTCAATACAATCTAGACATAGAACTAATCTTGTCTATCTGCTGGGCATCAATACTCTGTTATTCTAACAGGTCTTCAAGCTTCTGTGCTCAGTAATCACTATGTAGCATCCCTGTGCATACACTTGCCCGCATACATTGTTTATCAACAGTTTCCTATTTATAAACAATCTTCTAATAGTTTAATCTCCTTGATCACATTTCCCATGATCAATCATAGCCATCAGATCTTCAATCTTGTCCAGGTTCATTGTATCTTTCGATCTGAAAATGTTTTACCCCGCCTTGGAACTTGCACATTCACCTTGGAACTTGTGTTAGGGTAATGCGGTTCAATCTGAGTTTTAGATCTTCTTGCCGACTTTCCATTGCCTTAGATTCATTTAACAAACTTCTTTTACGGCTTGCCAATCATTGATCCGCTCCAGCTCATCAGCTACTTTCATATCACATGTAAACATTTAATGTATTCTATTATAGCTCGGTTACAACTCGGTGAATACTAAACTTCACTCGGTAGACATTCTGTCTTCATTAACCGACTGCGATAACCTTAGGGTTTACCGACTAGGTTCCTTAGGGTTTACCGACTAGGTTCTTTGCTTGATAACATAGTATAGTATTAACCTTTACATTTTACAACATACGTATGATGTTAAAACAATCTAAAACATCAAGATTTCATCATTGTCTGACTCGGTAGAGTTGCCCATTGAATAACTTATCCCCTTATTCATTATATTCTTTCCTGTGTCTTTACCGACTTCTTTATAATCTTCATATCATATTTCTTAAGATACGGCAACATCATACTAAATTAGAAAATCAATTTCTTGACATCAATGACAAAATAATAATATCAAGATAGTAAAACATCTTTAATCAGTTATGTCCATAATCATCAACAACCTTCTCGATATCCTTATAATGTAATATTGCCAACACGCATATGAAAGTGCAAAGGCGTAGTGTAGTCGAATGCGCAATTGAGTTCATTAGGGTTTGATAATGAAGGAAGCATCTCCTTATATAGAAGACACTATAAGAAATGGAGGGATAAGATTGAGAGGTGTAAAAGAGGTCAGCTATGATTAGAGGGTAGGTAGAGAAAATAAGAAAATAATAAGAGGGTAGGTAGTGTAGGAATTAAGAGATGAATGACATGTGTCATAGGTAGAAAAGGTTAATGAATTAATTAAATAAATAAAGATTTATTTAATTACTAGAAGAAGTGGGATAACTAAATAAATAAGATATTTATTTAATTTAAGAAAATGATAATTTAAATAAATAAAGGTATTTATTTAAATGAGAAATAAGGATAGAAGAAGATAACTAAATTAATTAAATAAATAAAGATTTATTTAATTAATAGAAGAATTAGGCTAAAGTAATTAAATAAATAAAATATTTATTTAATTAGACTAGACAATTTTAGGTGTCTACAGGATTCATTAAAATCAAATACATTTTAGACAATAGTAGTGTTATTTAAGAAGGTATACAATGGGAAATCATTCTCATTAGCAAGCTATTTCATCACAGACAAATTTTAAAAGTGAATGATTATATTGAGTGTCCTTTTATTATTGTTATGATGCTTCTACTTGACTCCCCATTAATGGAAAACAATCAAGTAATAATTTGGGGTTTTTAAATACATAAAGTAAGGTTGTTTACTTGCTCCTACTCTTTGTGTTCTTTTGACTACAAGTTGCCATTTAGTCACAAATGTTGTCTTGAAAAGTTATTCAAAGGTATCTATCTTTTGTCACTTTCATATAAGAGAGGATAATGTCAAAACTATTGAAATGTCTTGACACATTTAGCTTATCTTCTAGTTTAAATAAAATACAATGTTACTAGGCCTATTAATGGGCCTTCCTAGGTTGATTTAGTTGCTCCTCTACAAAAGAGTTTTAATTGAAAAAAGATGGAAGAGGAATGGATAAAAAATAACTTTGATGGGGCCTCAAAAGGTAATCTCAGTCTCTCTGGTGCAGGGTTTGTGGCTCAGGATTGTAAAGATTTTGTTGTTTCCTTTGGTGCCAAAAAACTTATGGATGGGATGAATAATGAAGCTAAAGCTCAAGTGGCCACCTTGATGGTTAAAATGACGAATAGACTGTCAATTTTGAAACTTCATCTAGAGGGGGATTCCTTAATAATTATCAATGCAATCATAAAGCGTGAAGCAACTGCTTGGATGTTGAACAAATATATTAATTTTTTTAGGCAAGAGTTGATGAATTTAAAATTACCCACACAAGGTCACAAGGGAATGTCTTGGCAGGTACCCTTTCTAATTGGGCCATTACTTTAAATGATGACCAAACTAATGATATCTGGGAAGATCTTTGTGCCATCTATTTCGAAGAGTGGTTTTGAATTTCATATTTCTACAATGTAAATGAATAACATTCATAATTTTTTTTCCTATTCAAGTTGAGTTAATGAAAACATTATAGTGTGTACTTTTAGTAATTGTCTCCAATGCCCTAGTCCTCTGAATTACGACCCATTTTTGGTCCCCATAATGGTCATCTCGGATGAGCCAAAAATTTGATCCTATGTAGGCCTAATCTGGAAATTCAATTAATTTTTAGGTAGTCAAGTATAAAAAGAGATCTACCCCTCTCATTTGAGATCCTAGGCAATCTCCTATGTGAAATCAATATAATAATTCAATTCAAGTAAGCAAGCAAACGATCATTCATCAAGCATTGGAGCATAAGTGAAGTCAATTTTATGCATTCAAGATGGTATCCATGATCAACCTTCTTTGAAGACATTCTACAAGACTTTCTAAAGCCCTTGCGTGAGGATTAAACAAAATTCATCAAGGTATACATTTAAATTATCCAATGTTGAGCAACCCCTAATGGACATGTTATATTTAATCATATCGATCCAATGACGTATACTTGAAATGGGTCAGAATTGTATGTGCACTATGACCCTACCTAGGTTGTTGTCCTAGTTTGACATGAATAACATTGTAGTAATATAAATTGTAGGAAAGTAACTAATGTGTAATCATATAAAATTATAACAACAACAATACAACGATAACAAGTAATAACATGAACATTCAATAGTAATACTATACTATGTTAACAATGAAAATAATATTGGCACATGATAATAACTAAAACAATAAGATCTCTATGCCACAATAGAATTAGAAATAACAATGCCATCAAAACATCTAACAAAGAGGTGTTACCTCAACTGTGCCATGCCTTGGGTAATATACTCTCAGATTAATAATGAGATGAAATAACTTAGCAAATCATATTATTCATAACCATTAAATACATATTCAACATACAATTTTCATGATCATAGACTTGCATTGAAAGAGATGTAAGTATTAACCACATATGGTCTTGCTCAAACTTATTTATATATTGTATTCATCTAACTAACCTATTGTTATATATCAAACATTCCTTTCATCCAGGAAAGATGATTATTAATAACCCAATGAAACATAAACAATTTTAGAGTCCTAATAGGACTGTACATCATAACCATTTTCAAAACATAAATGCCCATATTGCAATGACTAATAGAATCTTAAATAGTAGTATTTAATGTAGATGGTCGTGTGTTGAAGAGGCCTTTAGATAGTCTTGGTGTTTTCCAAATCTACACCCATTGAAACCTAAAACCTTTTCATTACCTATGCTTAGTTGTCACGGTAGTTTGGCCAATAAACAAGAGATCAATCACACCTATCTCTCCTACACTTTAGGCTCTTCCAAACCTAGGGGGTATTCCCTTATATCAACTTCAACAAATATGTCTTCCATTATAAATAGGTAGATATGTCCTCATTGATGCAACTAAGATGTGTAAGATTGACTTCAGACTAGCAATATACTTAGTTTTATCTCACTGATTAGCTCTTTAGAACATGAAATTCCTAAGCTAAACAAAATAGAAAACAAACTTGATTTAAATGGTTTATCTTTAATCTAAACGATTGTCTTGACCTTTGAGCAAACAAATCTCCAAATCAATGCTTATTTTGGGTAGAAAAGTCAAATCCAAGCAAGATAAATGCTTCAGTATGATACAATGTCAATACATTATAAAGACACACCCAAAGATTGAATATCTCCTGTAATTCTCCTTATAGATCCACAAACACATATACATTCCCCCATATTCCACTTAAAGAAAAATTAATCTATTACTTGAATGAAAGAAAGAAATGAAGTGTGCAATTCAGGAAAGTTGAATTGATGAACCAACATGATTCTTGATCTTTTAGTTTAAAATAAACAACATACACCTATGGAGACAATTACTAAAAATACACACCACAATGTTTCCATTAACTTAATCTGAATAGAAAAAAAATAATTTTGAATATTATTTATTTACATTATACCAATCTAAAATATGAAACCCAAAACTAATCACCTTCTCTTATAGAAATGTGTTTCCTAAATGTGTGGAAACCTAGTATCCAAAGTACAAGGAGGAACCCTAAAATAAAATGCACATTTGAATATATACGAAGCTTACAAAGTAAGTTTGCCTTGTGTCAAAAGATAGAAACTATTTGCATGTCTGACAAATTATTTAATATCTGAAATATCTGAATCTATATTCTAATTTTTCTCTAGTTCAATTTGGAAACAAATTTCCAAAAATAATTCCCCTTGTTAAACCATTTTATAGTTTCTTTTTTATAGAAAATTAAATGATTCAATATTTCCAAAATAGCTAGAAATTACTCATTCCTTTACTTGCAACTGAGAATTTATCTTTGTTCACCCTTTCAAGGCTCTTTCTATGAACATACTTCTCACTTAGCATGGTGGTGTACAATTTGTCACCTTTTTCCTCTACCTGCAAGTCTACATGATTTTTTAGATCCCATACAGTCCCTCCTATGAGGACATATGGGACTTCTTTTCTTCTTTATTGTTGTATTGTTGGAGCATCCTGAAATTCCCAACAACTATATCAATTTTGGCAAAATATTCTTTTTTCCAGCTCACATCTTCCGTGTCATATGTTTCTCCTTGTCATTGGATTGTTAGAGGTTTTCAAGAGCTTCATTGACACCTATAGTTCCATCGATGAGCCTACAAAGATCGAGCCCACCTTCCGTGCAGAATTTTCATTTTCTTATCGGTGGATCCACAATGATTGAAAAAGTCTTCCCCAATAGGCCAAGCTCTATCAATATTCATTGTCCCTTGAGTGAGCACCACATCAAGATTCTTGGATCATCGAGGCTTTGAGAAGGTTTCAACAAAAGATAGAATTCCATAAATGAAACACCACATCGCCTTCTTAGCTTTGTCGATGGATCCTTGGAACCAAAAAAATAGTTCCAACAATCAGTATACCTCCAACAATAAGTCAAGTCACCATCCGTCACTCCTTATCATTGGATTATTGAAAGGCAAAGATAGCTTCATTGATAACATAGGCTTTAGCGATATGTCGAATCACAAGCCACATAAGAAGATTCCTTCATATTGTTGAATCATTGGGGCCTAAAAAAAGATTCAATGATAACATGGGTCCCCTCGATGAATTAAAAACCAAGGTAGGCAAAGCTCGCTACTTAAAACTATTTATAAAGCAGGTGGAGTCTTATGGCTAACTAGGGGAAGGGGTCAACGAGGGGCCACATGCGATGAACATTAAGGATTGAAAACAAGACATAAGACTTAGAGAAAATCTATACCAACCAAGAAAATATAAGTGTAATGGATGAAATTTGGAAGTACGGTTTCAATTAAGATAAAAAAACCACTAGCAAGCCAAATCTACCAAAATATTGAAGAGGGGTGAATCCAATAGATCTAGCTACAATACAAATAAGGAAAGGGATAAAATTCTAATTAGATTCATTGGTTGTTAATATTTATCCTCTTTCTTAGTTGAATTTGGAAGGTAATTATGAAATTAGGGTAAAATAATGAATAATTGAAGCAAATTATTGAAAACAGAGTGCTACAAATATCCCATGGAGCCACAAATAGAGATCTAGGCAAAATAAGATGTTTAGAACTTGTTCCCAAAAGTTCGGCTTGATTTTTTGAGACTAGGTAGTATAGATTTGCCCTGGTCCTCTAAATTTCTCTTTGTTGAAAGTTGAACCTGTTCATCATTGTCAACTCTATTAGAATCCCTCAATATAGCTCCTAACATTATTTATTGCACATAGAAAGAGATAAAAAGATGTTGTGGATAGGGTTTTGCCTTAGGTCAAACCTCAATTTAGGAATTAACCTTGAAATATAAATAGAAATTATTGCAAAATGCTTTCATGCAAAATGCTTTCATTTTGAGGGAAAAGCCAGATCTGAAGTAAAATTCTTGTAATTGAAATGTATACCTTGATGAATTTTGTTTAATCCTCATGCAAGGGTTTTAGAAAGTCTTGTAGAATGTCTTCAAAGAAGGTTGATCATGGATACCATCTTGAATGCATAAACTTGACTTCACTTTTGCTCCAATGCTTGATGAATGACTAATTTCTTTCTTACTTGAATTGAATTAGGATATTGATTTCACCTATGAGATTTCTCAGGATATCAAATGAGAGGGGTGGATCTCCTTTTATACTTGACTATTTGAAAATTAATTGAGTTTCCAGAGTAGGCCGACATGGGATCGAATTTCTCACTCATTTGAGATGACCATTATGGGGACCAAAAATGGGCCTTAATTGAGAGGACTAGGGTACTAGAGAAAATTACTAAAAGTGCACACCATAATGTTTCCATTAACTCAACCTGAATAGGAAAAAAAAATATGAATGTTATTTATTTACATTGTAGAAATCTGAAATTTTAAACCCAAAAGTAGTAACCTTCTGTTATAAAAATGTTTTTCCCAAATGCGTGGATACTTGGTATCCAAAGTTTAGAGAGGAACCCTAAAATTAAATGCAAACTTGAATATATACAAACCTTACAAAGAAGGTCTTCCTCATTTCAAAAGATAGAAACTCTTTCCATGTCTGGCAAATTATTCAATTTCTAAATTATCAAAATCTATATGCTAATTTGTGACTGGTTCACTTTGTAAACGAGTTTCCAAAAATAATTCCCCTTGTTAAACAATTTTGCAGTTGCTTTTTCTAGGAAATTAAAAGATACAATATCTCCAAAGTACTTGGAAATCACTCATTCCTTTACTTGCAATTGATAATTTGTCTTTACTCACCCTTTCAAGGCTCTTTCCATGAACATACTTCACACTTGGCACAATGACGCACAAATCACCATCTTTTTCTTCTACCTGCAATCTTTTTTAGATCCCATGCCATCCCTTTTGTGGGGATGTAGGGGACTTCTTTTATTCCTTATCACTATAATGTTAGAGCATCTCGAAAGTCCTGAGGACTGTATGAGTTTTGGCGAAACACTATTTTTGCCAACTCATGACTTCCATATCATATGTTTCTCCTTATCATTGGATCATTGGAGGTTTTTAAGAGCTTCATCAACACCTATAGTTCCATTGATGAGCCTATAAAGATTAGGCCCACTATCCATGTATAATTTTCCTTTTCTTATTGGTAGATCGATGAATCTTGAGAAATCCTTCCTTGATAGGCCAAGCTCCACTGATATTCATTATCCCTTGAGTGAGAACCCCATAAACATCATTGGATTGTCGAGGCTTTGAGAAGGTTTTGATGAAAGATGAAATTCCATCGATGAACCACCATGCCACCTTCTTAGCTTTGTCAATGGAATGCTGAAACCATAAAATAGTTCTAGTAATCATTATACCTCCAATGATATGTCAAGTCACCATCAATCACTCCATATTGATGGATCCTTGAAAGGCAAATATAGCTTTGTTGATAAAATAGGCTCTGGTAATATGTCAAATCACAAGCCACATAAGAATATTCCTTTATATTGGTATGTCATTGGGGCCCAAAAGAAGCTTCAATGATAGCATAGGTCTCATCGATGAATTAAAAACCAAGATGAAGGTGCTCGCTACTTAAAACCATTTATAAAGCACATGGAGGCTTATGGTTAACTAGGAAAAAGGGGCCACTGAGTGGTCACGAGCCATGAACATTAAGGCTCAAAAACAAGAAATTGGACTTAGGTAAAATATAGACCAATCGAGAAAATAAAAGAAGCCTAAGTGATGGGGTCAATCACAACAACGAATAGAAACCCTCAAGGCATGACTAATACGACTGGTAAGAAACATTGGTCAACAAGGAAATATAACGCAAAGCCTCAAAATATTGAAAAGGATTTATGGTTTAAGGGGTCTAGAGGGTTTTAGCCTTGCAAACAAATGAAGACCTAAAACCCTATAAATTTCACATAGTATAACTTCTTCCAACAGTTCCATATAGACACATCACTGTTGACTTGTTCAGACTGTGTTTTGTCTCATTTCTACAAGAACTACTATATATTTTGTTGTTGACTACAATAACTTCTTCAAGAAGTCTAGTTTGAATGTTGTGCATCATGTTAGTATACAAGAACATTTCATATGATACTGACTACATAAATCCATCACATTTCACAAACAATTCAAGCATTTATTTATCATATCATCATTCATTAAACAAGCATATTATAGTGCTCATAATTAACCCTAGTGATGGGAAGTTTCAAGTTTAGGATAAAATGTTATTGTTGGTATTTTGGATGTGTTGCACTGGTTTTGTCATTGATGTGAACACTTATCAGCACTTGGAGATTCTTGGTTATGTTCACCGACATGTTTAGTGACACATGCACAGTCACCAGTATCTGGTTCACCGACAAGTTATATTGTTCATCGACACTAAGGATGACTTGAAGATTACTTGGTTATGTTGAAGACATTGTTTGGACACTCTGTTTTGGTGATTTGGTCATTGGTCTAATCAATTTGCATATTTGCTGTTACTGACAAATAGGTCTAGGTTATGGACCAACAAGTAGATCAGCACGACACATTATGAAGATGATTTGTTATTATTGCAAATGCATTGAGCCGACATAAGGCATCGCATTTTGATTAATTTGTAATTGATTTTATTGTAATATCTTTAGTGAGCCGACCTACACATTTGGTCTTAGGTTTTGGTATATATGTAAGATCCCATTTGTGAGATTGACATGGATATGGGAATGTAATAAGTAGTAGAGCAGAAGGTATATATAAGAAGATCTATACACATAGACATCATTCAAGATTCAAGGAGGTTTTGAAGAAGGCAAATCAGAGCTTAACCGATACTGGATCCAGCATATGAAGATGCTATTTTGAGCAATACATTATCATTGGATTTAACCATCCAATTGCAGTCAGTGTGACTCCCATTTTGTGATTGAGCAGTGAGCTCTAGGAAGTTGGCCTTTCTGCATGTGCAGACTCCATATTGTACACACATACTATCTGCAGTAGTATCATTTGATTGTGGGTAAGGTTTCCCACCATTGTTTTTCCCCTTACAGGGTTTCCACGTACAAATATCTATGTTATGTGTTGTGGATGTTATTTGTCTTTCTGTTTCATGCATTAAACTTTACCGACATTACAATTAACTGACAAAACTGTTTACTGCCATAAAGTTTGGTTTACCAGTATTATGAATTAAGTTTGGTTAAGTTATATTTGGTTTGAAATTAATAGACAATTGATTCACCCCCCCTCTCAGTTGTCTCCGGGTCCTAACATTTGGTATCAGAGCCTAGTCCTCTTTTTGCAAAAGTTTAACAGCTTGAGGAGATTCTATGGGAACTAACTATTTCAGAAAGGACGGTCTGAAACTTGATGGAACCAACTATGGTATATGAAAGATCAGAATGGAGACACATCTGAATTGCATTGGAAAAGGCATATGGGATGTAACAAATAATGGCTATGTTGGTCCTACTCAAGGTCAACCTAATCCACCAACCTTGGCTAAAGATGAAGAGAATGACTGCAAAGCAAGAGAAGCACTTTTGAGTGCATTGTCAGATCAACAAATCATGGGATTATCAAACCGATCTACTACTAAAGCTATTTGGGACAAATTGGAAACATTGAATGAAGGTGATACCATAGTCAAAATTGCAAAACTGGAATGCTTCCGGGTCAGGTATGAAAATATGAAAAATAGAAGAAGATGAAAGGATTTCTGCTTTTATGGAAAGAGTAAATGAAATTATTTTGGGTATACAATGTTGTGGAGGATCCTTAAGTGAAGATGAAATTCTTTCTAAAGTTTTAAGAGCATTGCCACCAACATATAAAATGAAAGTAACTGTTATAAATGAATTGAGAATAATGCCTAATGCATCAGTATCTAGAGATACTTTGGTTGGAAAACTTTTAGCTTTTGAACTCGAGGAATTTGGTCCTATTGCTACAATTAAGATAGATTTAGCTTTCAAGGCATCTTCATCATCTGTAGTAGCATCATCATCATCTGAAAAATCTGATTGGAAAATATTTTATGCAAGAGAACTTGAAGAAATCAGAAAAGAGAATGAAGAACTGGAAAAAATTGAAGCACTATTTGCAAGGAAAATGCCTAAAGGTCCAGTTGGAAGTAAGTATGAAGGTAAATCACCATTTAAATTTTTTAACTGCAATAAAATTGGTCATATGGCATCTAGGTGTCTTGATAGGCATGCAAGATTGAAAGAAGAAGCTAAAAGAACATACAAGCCTAATCTTGAATATCAGAGATACAGATTTAAGAAGAATATAGACAATTCTTGTTACCATGCTGATGAAGGAGTTACTAATGATTCTGATGAGGAACTAATAGACAATGGATGGGTTTTTGTTGCTATAACAGAAGATCAATCGACACCTACCATTCAACCGGTAGAGAAGGCCCTAGCAGCTAAAATTGAAGATAAGGATGAATGGATCATTGATTCTGGATGTTCACATCATATGACTTGTGATAAAAGTAAATTCTTAACCTTTCAGGAATACAATGGAGGTCTAGTAATATTTGGGGATGATAAAGCTTGCTTGATCAAAGGAAAAGGCACTATATCTTTTGATGGTAAGCACAATACTGATAATGTTTACTATGTTGAAGGTTTGAAGCATAATCTTTTGAGTGTTGGTCAATTAGTTGAAAAAGGATTTCAATTACAATTCAAGAATGGTAAATGCATAATCATGAACAAAAATGACTTGGAAATTGCAACCGGTAATCAAACTAGAGGTAATATCTTTCATTTGAATAACAATGAGAAAGAATGATTGATTGCACATATTGATGAAAGTTGGTTATGACATAAGAGACTTTGTCATGTTAATTTTGATTGCATTGTGAAAATCAGTACAACTAAGGTAGTAAGGGATTTACCTAAGATTGTTAAAGCTCACAATCTGGTATGTAAGGAATGTCAATTTGGAAAGCAAGTTAGAGCAACTTTTAAGAGTATTCTAGAAAAATCCAATAATTTTCTTGACTTAATTCATACTAATTTATGTGGTCCAACAAGAACTAGAAGTTTACAAGGAGATAGATATTTTATGCTAATCATTGATGATTATTCTAGAATGTGCTGGGTTACTTTTCTCAAGGAGAAATCATAAGATTTTGGGAAATTCAAACTATTAGAGGTAATGGTAGAGAATGAAACCGGTAAGAAAATCAAATGTTTGAGATCAGATCAAGGAGCTGAATTCACATCTAAGGAATTTAATACATTCTGTGAAGTGAATGGAATTAGGAGACAACTATCAGCACCTCAGACACCCCAACAGAATGGAGTTGTGGAAAGAAAGAACAAACCTATTCTGGATGCAGCTAGAAGTATGTTATCAAAAGCAAATAAACCTCATGTATATTGGAGAGAAGCAGTGAGTACAACAGTTTACACATTCAACAAAGTTCACATCAAAGGTGAAACCGATAAGACCCCTCATGAACTATGGTTTGGCAATACTCCTACTCTTAAATATTTCAAAATATTTGGAAGTAAATGTTATATTAGAAGAGATGAGTATATTGACAAATTTGATCCTAGAAGTGATGAAGGAATATTTCTTGGTTATTCATCTAAGAGCAAGGCATATAGATGTTTCAATAAGAGATTGCATAAAATCGTTGAGAGTGCAAATGTGAAGATTGATGAACAATTTAGAGGTAATTCAAGGTACATGGACTCTGAACCAACAATAGAGATAATATCAAATGAACCTACAATTAGTACACCGGTACAAAATGTTGATCCAATCACACCGGCATCATCTAAAAATTCCATAGTGACTGAAGAACAACAACAAGTAAAAACACCTCGGTATGTAAGATTGAATCACTCTGAAAGTTAGATAATTGGGAACAAGTATCAAGGTGTTATGACTAGAGGAAGACTGGAAAATGAAGAGGTATGTCTAATTTCTCAAATTGAACCAGCATCAGTTAATGACGCATGTGAAGATAAACTTTGGATTAAAGCTATGGAAGATGAATTGGAACAAATTGAAAATAATAACACATGGAGATTGGTTCCCTGACCTTAAAACAAAAATGTAATTGGAACTAAATGGGTGTTCAGAAATAAACTCAATGAAGATGGTAAGGTAATCAGAAACAAAGAAAGATTAGTGTTTAAGGGATATTCATAGAAAGAAGGAATTGATTATAATGAAACCTTTGCACCGGTAGCTAGAATTGAGGCGGTCAAATTATTCTTAGCTTTTGTAGCACACAAGAACTATTTATGTCAAATGGATGTTAAATGTGCATTTCTGAATGGTGATCTTGAAGAGGAAGTATACATTGAATAACTTGATGGATTTTCATTAACAAATGATAAAGATATGGTTTGCAGGTTAAGGAAAGCTTTGTATGGTTTGCAGGTTGATGGATACATTAAAGATATCTTGAAATATGGTTTGGTTGACAAATGATAAAGATATTTGTCCAATTAAAGATATGGTGTAACAAATATCTTTTGAAGATTGGTTACACCAAAGGTAATGTTGAAAGCAATCTATATTTCAAAGTGACTAATGATGACATATTGGTTATATAAGTTTTTGTTGATGATATAATTTTTGGAGGAGAAGATGGATTGTGTAAAGACTTTTCTAATAAGATGTAGGAAGAATTTGAAATGTCTATGATTGGGGAGATAAAATTCTTTTTAGAATTGCAGATTTCACAAACTGATAAGGTATATTCATATGTCAATCAAAGTACTTGAAGGAATTACTAAAGAAATTTGGCATGGAAAACTCTAAACTGATAAGTACACCTATGACTACAACTGATAAACTATCATTGAAGGATGAATCAACACCTGTTAATCTGACAAGATACAAGTCTGTGATAGGAGGTTTACTGTATTTGACACAAACAAGACCTAATACTATGAATGTAGTATGTATTGTTTCAAGATTTCAGAGTAATCCTAAAGAAAATCATGAATCAACAGTAAAAAGGATTTTCCGGTATCTACAAGGCACAACAAATCTTGGCTTATGGTATCCTAAAGATGAAAATTTTGATTTATGTGCATATACAGATGCAAATTGGACAGGAGATGTAGATGACAGAAAGAGCACCATTGACGGTGCATTCTTTCTTGGTAGCAGATTGATTTCATGGTTGAGCAAGAAACAAAGTTGCACATCTTTATTAACAGCAGAATCAGAATATGTTGCAACAACAACTAATTGTACCCAGGTATTATGGATTAAGCAAATGTTGAAGGACATAAAGGTAAAATGCAAAGAGCCTATAACCATTTATTGTGATAATATGGTAGCAATTGATATATCTAATAATCCGGTATTTCACTCGATAACTAAACATGTTTCTATCAAATTCAATGTTCTGAAAGAGAATGTTGAAGCAAAAGAAGTGAACTTGGTTTATGTGAATACTAAAGAGCAGATTGCAGATATTTTTACTAAGCATTTGCCTAAGGAAACTTTTGAATATCTTAGAGAGTAGCTTGGGGTTATACCCCCACCGGTAGAGACTTAGACAGTTGATGCTTGGCATCAAACCGATAGAATTAACAGAGAAATCTTTTTCCCACCTTTGATAAGGAGAGCTACTTCTTAGGGGGAGTAGTTAGATAAATTGGATAAGTTGGTATTTTGTAATAAGTTCTATGAACTATTTGAATCTGGCTTTTGTATTGCTTTGGCATTTGATGTCAAAGGGGGAGAGATATCTATGGAAAAACACATTATCTTTTGGGGAGACATTATTCATTGGGGGAGAGACTGTTACTCTATGTATCTGTATTTTGATTTTTGGTTAATGATCTCTTTTGGAGATTGTTGGTTTTTTGGTTTTTGGCATTTCCGTTTTGGCACTTAGATGGGTTTTCCATCTTGTGTTGCCATCAATGCCAAAGGGGGAGATTGTTGGTATTTTGGATGTGTTGCACTAGTTTTGTCATTGATGTCAACACTTGTCAATACTTATCAACACTTGGAGATTCTTGGTTATGTTCACCGACATGTTCAGTGACTTATACACAGTCACTATATCTGGTTCACCGACAGGTTAACCTGAAGATTACTTGGTTATGTCGAAGACATTGTTTGGCCACTCTGTTTTGGTGATTTGGTCATTGGTCTAATTAGTTTGCATATTTGCTATTATCGGCAAACAGGTCTAGGTTATGGATCGACAAGTAGATCAACACGACACATTATGAAGATGATTTGTTATTATTGCAAATGCATTGAGCCGACATAAGGCATCACATATTGATTCATTTGTAATTGATTTTATTGTAATATCTTTAGTGAGCCGACATACACATTTGGTCTTAGGTTTTGGTATATATGTAAGGTCTCATTTGTGAGATTGACATGGATATGGGAATGCAATAAGTAGTAGAGCATAAGGTATATATAAGCAGAGCTATACACACAAACATCATTCAAGATTCAGAGGTTTTGAAGAAGGTAAATCAGAGCTTAACGGGTACTGAATCCAGCATATGAAGATGCTATTTTGAGCAGTACATTATCATTGGATTTAACCATCCAATTGTAGTTAGTGTGACTCCCATTTTGTGATTGAGCAGTGAGCTCTAGGCAGTTGGCCTTTCTGCATGTGCAGACTCCATATTATACACACATGCTATTTGCAGTAGTATCATCTGATTATGGGTAAGGTTTCCCACCATGGTTTTTCCCCTTACAGGGTTTCCACGTACAAATATTTTTGTTATGTGTTGTGGATGTTATTTGTCTTTCTGTTTCATGCATTAAACTTTACCAGCATTACAATTAACTAACAAAATTGTTTACCGGCGTAAAGTTTGGTTTACTGGTATTATGCATTAAGTTTGGTTAAGTTATATTTGGTTTGAAATTAATAGACAACTGATTCACCCCCCCTCCTAGTTGTCTCTGGGTCCTAACAAACATGTACTCAACACTTTGGATTGTTTCTTAAAAAATAAAGACACAATTTATCAAATTCATTAACATTACAAATTGTCAATTAATTTATGTTAGATATTTTTTTTATTTTTTGTATTGGAAATTAGATTTTATGTTTTTTCATAAAGATTATTATTTTTTATTTTAAATAAATATTTATTGCATATTTCTTTAACAATATGAATTAAAAAAAAGCATAAGATTCAAGATCTACAATGAAAAATAATGGTAATGCATATATAATAATGGAAAATGTCACACCTAAAATGCAAGTTCCATCAATTGATTTGAATTGTATGCACACAACAAAAAATTTGTAATTACAACTAGTGTAATGAAAGCCATCATCATTATAATGGCTAACCACACCATTTTCATCTTGAAGAATAAATTTAATAAATTTGTTAAAAAATAGACCTATATTTTTAGTTAAGGTTTCAAACTATCTAATTCCACAAGGTTTATAGAATATAGCATCCACTAAATGGCTTTCAAAATTACACACTTTTAGTTGGCATAATAAATTACCTTAAGCTTAGAGGCAAATGTCAGAAAGGACAACTTATAAGATCTCTAAAACAAAGCTTGTACCACATATTGTGAGTAAGAAAATGTCATGGGGTTTAATAGATGGGGCCATAAAGTAGCTAAATACACAAATGAATAAGGTATACACATGAAATTCTAATACTCTTGGGTATATTTAACCTTGTATATCACCTAGAATGCTTTCTTGTAATTTTCAAACACAATAATATTTATATATAAGCTCGTTAGTCTCGATCATTAATGAGAACTCATAATATACATGTTCATTTAATTGACAATTTTTTAGTCCCATGCAACACTGATGATTGATATTAAAGTTATCACCTCAAAATATTTATTTTGTTGATAGATAAAGTGCTAGTGAAGTTACATTTATCATACCGTAAGCCACCATATAATATTAGTCGTGATGAATTATATTTCACATGAGTTTATACTCTTATTGAAATCAAACTAAATGCCAACCTCTTAGTAATACACATAATCCTCATTCCACATGATCCAACAAAGACACCACAAATAAATTGTAAATTCAAATGAACAATAAATACAACTAAATAAAACCTACACATATAGACGAGCAATAATCTAACAATTGTACAAAACCTAAATATTTATTAGTTTAATAATATACACAAGAGGTGGGCCTTGTAGACCAAATACGATTTCTCCCATGGCTTTCATAATGGTTAAATATTCATTGTAGCTCCCATATATTGTCATTGAGATCTTTGTAGACTTGCATGAAAGAGCACACCATAATTAATTAAATATAATGCCCCCAAATATATCTATTGAGTATTTTAAGAATCTTACAACAATACAAGGAGTAAGCAATGCCCATGACTTAAATTTTTAGAGACATAGTAGTGCAAAATCTTTTTAGTAGATTAAATATAATGCCCCCAAACATATCTACTAAGCATTTTAATAATCTTACAACAATATAAGGAGTAAACAATGTCCATGACTTAAATTTCTAGAGCTATAGTAGTACTAAATGTTTTTAGTAGAATATGATTCTTGTATAGATCCATTACTAAATATAAACACATTCAAAAAACAACAATACAAGATGTGATAAACTTCAATATTTTATATTAGGTAGACATACTTCTTTTTTTATATATCGATCAAAGTAGTTTTACAAAGAATATGCAACCAACAGGTAGTTGTAAGACGAAAAGACCAACCTGATTAAATTACCAACAATCACTAGAATGTTGAAAAAACCAATCATTCCATCCACTTTAACAATCTTTGATTTAGTCCCAAACCATTACATCTTTGAAATCGTATTACTTTCTCTTTGATATGTTGAAGTTGGTTTATGACATGGACATTTGACTTTGAAAGAGATAACAACTGCAAGAAAAGAGAAGCAATCTAAGAAAAGATGTCAAAGCCTTAGAATTGCATCTACCTGATAAAAATTGGCAGAGAACACAACATAACATCTAGTTATCCAAACATGCCTTATTATAACTTGCCTTATAGAATCAACAATCACATTATTATGAAAATTAAGACCCAAAATAGATTGTTTCCAATTTAGCTTACGAAAAAAATAGCAGGAAAGTTTTCAAAGATAGTAGTCTATTGTTTCTTTACAAAGGGGTAGTCCCAAAATATATGCTTTATGTTTTCCATGCCTAAGCAAAAAAGGACATCTCACTTGTTGAACAATGATACATTTCAAGCTATCCTCGATGGGTAGCTTGCAATGTAAAAGCTAGAACCTATGTGTCAAAATCAGCTTTTGATTTCCAAATCGGAAAACACATTTTAGTCCAAATCTTAGCATTAAATTTGCACTTCCATTTATGATGAAGGTGAGGACTAGGGGACCATTAAGGAAGGAGTTAGAAATAAACCTTCTTCAAAGGCAGATAATTGAAATGGTTGAAAGACAACCATTTCCAATCCTTCAAAAAATTACATTCCCTTGGAGTACACAACTTCATGGAGAGATCTATTGGAACTAAGGACTGCACAAAAAATATAAACTGTTTAAACTTATTGCTCAATCCATAATTCTGTTTGATAGTTTCCCATGAAGCCCAAGCAAAGCAATTAAAATCCCAAATGTCTTTAAAGTGGTGCACCCTTTTTCTGAATAAATAATAAGCATGTTTCAGGAAGCTGCTTGCTAGTGGATGATTATGATAATTGATAAATCTGTTCCACCAAATTGAAGCTAAAGCAAAACTCAAACCATGTCGAAGAGAATAACCTTTCCATTTTTGATATAATGATTTCTATAGTTTTTCTCACTTGGTTGTTTTAGGCCAAAACTATTAGAAACTATAGTAGCCCTATAAACATCATTGTGTCCATGCACAACATTGATGCCACTTATCATTGGAATTTGTGGCTTAGTTGACATGACAACTTTTTGAAACTTGTTTACCATATTGACCCATATTGCAGAGCTTGCCTTGGGAATAGGCACATTTCCTCTATCATTAAACACACAACCTAGATCACAACAACATGCAAACAACTATAATTTTTCATAAATCTTTGCACAAAAAAAAAACTAAAAAAAAACTCTTATATGCAAAATGAAATCTTCATTTTTGATTGATAATCCACTTCTTTCTTTATGTCCAAACATTTTATATCAGTTTTAAAAAATGAAGTCCCAAATATTTAAACACAACTTATAACTAATAAACCAACAATTAAAAAAAAAAACTGACCTATTTGAACATTTATGAATAGCATAAATGTGTAATAACACACCATTGTGGGTAGTCCAATAGATTTATAATGACCAAATACATTATAGTCAAATATGAAGTATAAGCAATACAATGGCAATATTTTTCTTGATATGCCAGGCCTAATGAATGCTCATGTTGCATAAGTCTTAAAAAGTTTTTTTTTTTTTTTTTGTTATGTTGAATTTTCTATACAAATTAACAAAATGAGATTTTATGATTAATTATAATAAACAAGTTTATCATAAACTAATAGTTATCATTAGAATCTATCATAACCATATAAATACCATTAAATTAATTCTTTTCATTCAATTATTTCTTTTTATAAACGTCAATAATGAGCTCAACTTATCCTTTTTTGATGTAAATATTAAAGAAACAATATATTTTCATAAATGGATGCTTATTACTATTATTTTTCTTTATAGTCAATTCAACCTTTATCCACTACCAACCTTTTTTTATGATGGAAACAAGCTTGATTACAAATATGTAGACATCTCTGTTTTTATATAGTGAATTACAACAATTTGAGTAAGCATATATCTAAACCAGAAAGTCACCTTTAGCTAAGCAACCATGTGTAGGAGGATCCAATCCCTCAAAGTTACCGAGGTGTGGACTTTGGCTCGAATGTGCCTCTCGGGGTTTGAATCTTGGTGGATAGATTTTCTATCGCATACCATCATCCTCACCATTGTACTCAACCAACTGAACTACAAATTTTTGGCTCACAACCAACTTTTTCTCTTTTTACTTCAGAAAAAAAAACATACTACAAATTAAATTGATTAGATATGACATACTATTAGCTACTATATATATTTAATATAAACATGAAAATATATGATTTTTGTACTACCAAAATTATAAAAATTACCCCAATAACCAAAGGATCCAACCCCTTAATCAATACATACAAACCTGAAAGAAAACACATAAATTACAATTAAATCAACAAATATTAACAAAACCTAAACTAATAGCTCTTAAATACAAATTTCTGTAACACACGAGGCGGCCTGCCTACCAGGCCTCCACCCACCTGCTTAGGTCGCAGGAGGAATTGTCTAAAGCTTCGACTTTTTCCTTCACTTGAAACAAAACCTGTGGGACCCTATATAAACGAGTAAACCCTCTTCCAATCTTAACTCATCAATTAAATAAGTAAATAATTCTATTAATCCGGACTTGGAACAACATTATCCAACCCAATTAAGAGCATTCAGAGGTTCTGGCACTCTCCCCAAGCTCTCTTCCTCCACCAGAAGGAAGCAACCAAGCAGCTGACGCACAAGCCGACTCAAGGGTTTCTAGGGCTTATGTGCCATTAAATTCCGGATCATTCATTCGTTCACGTAAGCCTCGGTACAGCGGCTGAGTTAAGCGTTTTTCTATACATGTTTTGATTGTTCTGCCGTTCGGATTGTCCTCTTATCGGCAAAGATCCTTTGAAGCGTGAGGATTATTTCCTCGGGGCTGAAAGTTGCGTAGGATCCATGAGTGGCACATTTTTCTTGGTATGTATTGTGCTTCGCTGCTTTCTGATTCATTTAGTCGGCTGAAATATTTACGGAATTTGATAAACAGTGAGTCTTCTGGACTCGTGAGGGCTGGATCAACGCGGAAGGCTTTCAGCAACAAGAAATGTTTGTTTGGTTCGAAATTACGAGCGCTGCCTTTAAGTTTTGGTGAAAATTTCGCTGGAGTAGCAGAGAAACCTTTTGGAAGCGAAAGATTGTTGGTCGGCTCAAAATTTGGTGTAGTTTGCGAAAAATCGGCTTGGAGGAGAACTGTCTCTGCAAATCTGGTAGCTTCCCCGAACATTGAGGCGAATTTGCGTTGTCTTCGCTGTTCTTTTTCTTCTGCCATGGGTGTTGCTGATGAGACTGGAGTTGCCAGAAGATTATGGTCGATGTCCAAGAGAGATTCCACTTTCGCCTTGTATAATCCGTTTGTGGTGGCTCTCTCAGCAGGGACTTTGAGTACGGAATCATTTCGTAATTACATGTCGCAGGATGCCTATTTTCTCAAAGCATTTGTCGAGGCGTAAGTTTTTCTTGGATAATCTCAAATAGGAAGGTTGAATCTCTTTTTTGTTTTTGTTTCATTATTCATTCAAACCTGGAAATCTGTTCAGATACCATATTATTAGCAAAGATCACATAAGAGTGAATTCTTGAGGTGCTGAGATCCCGGTTCTGTTGCGTTCTTTATTAAAAGATTGATGAATTTGTTGTTTTTTAAATGAAATGCTGTTTTATTTGAAGATTGAGGGTAATGTGTAAGCAAAGGTCTAATAAGCTATTTATTTGTTAAAATAGAGAGTGTTGAATGTAAAAATGTCTAGGTATATGTTACACATGAAATCCTCTGGAAATAGTTTTACAAATCTATTCTGCTGTTATGGATTCTATCATTCACGTCTGTCCTTGAGTATTGAACTCATGACTAGTCTTGGTTTTGAGTCAAGTAACGTGTTTATTACAGCAAAATATAAATAAATTTTTGCTCCTAAACGAGGGCAAAACATTGTTCATGAAATTAAATGAGCTGTTTTGATTAATATAAACAAGATCAATAGTGTCTATAAGACCAAAGCCAAGTCTCTGTTTTTTCAACTCGTCTTTTCCAAGAGTGTATAGGCATAGAATCAACTCGTAAGTTGTGTATATGCTGGGCTTGGAGATCACTTTCTACAACCATGCTAACATTGTTGGAGACAATCTTGTAGAAAGTTGTGTTACCTCATAAATTCGCATTTTACAGGCCACTGGTACACAGAAGGAACTGTTTGGGGTTCATTATTTTAGACTTATACAGCATCCTTACTTTGTTATAGGTCATTGTAATTTGGTACTAGACCCTTTTGTTTTTATGGTGCATAGATTTCTTGTAATTTTGGTACTATTCTCTGTTGTAGATTTCTTTATAGTGCAAAGCTTTATTTCATAGATTTCCACAGTTGCTGTATTATTAGCAAAGATCACATAAGAGTGAATTCTTGTGGTTCTGAGATCCCGGTTTTGTTTCTTTCTTTATTAAAAGATTAATGAATTTGTTGTTTTCTAAATGAAATGCCGTTTTATCAAAAGATTGAGGGTTTTGTGTAAGAACAGGTATAATAATCTTTGTGGCAAAATAAAGAGTATTGAATGTAAAGAAGTTTAGATATATGTCACACAAATGAAAGCCTGTGGAAATAGTACTACAAATCTATTCTAGTGTCATGGATACTGTTACTCACTTCTGACCTTGACCTTGAGTATTCAACTCATGACTAGTCTTGATTTTGTGTCAAGTAACGTGTTTATTACAGTGGAATATAAATAAGTTTTTGCTCCTAAACAAGGGCAAAATATTGGTCGTGGTATCAAATGATCTGATTTCATTAACATATACGGGACCAAGAGTGTCTACAGGAACAAAGCCGAATCTCTGTTTTTTCAACTCTCGTCTCTTCCAATAGTGTATAAGCATAGAATCAACTCTCAAGTAGTGGATATACTGTTCTTGGAGATCACTTTATACAACCATGCTAACATTGTTAGAGACAATCTTGTAGAAGTTGTGTCACCTCATAAATATACTTGCATTTTACAGGTCACTGATAATACACACAAAGAAGCGCATGGGGTTCTTTATTTTAAACTGATATTGCATCCTTTCTTTGTAATAGGTCATTGTAATTTAATACTAGTCTCTTTTGTTTTTATGTTGCATAGATTTCTCTTAATTTTGGAACTATTCCCTTTTGTAGATTTCTTTATAGTGCAAAAATTCATTTTGTAGATTTCCACAGTTTTTGGCCTTTGATGTCTATATGATATTTCTCAACAGTAGGGAGGCTTAAATTTGAATAGTTTGTCTTAAGGGTTGCTTTATTATTTATTTCATTGGTTATAGGTATACCATGGCAGAGGAGTGTGCAGATGATGATGATGATAAAACAGCCATAAGTGAGCTACAAAAGGCAGCGAAGGAAGAGTTAAAGCTGCATAATTCCTTTGCTGAGGTACTAAATCTTTGTTTTGTTCTCTCAAACTTATTCTGTTAATAGTTGAATTAACACTAGGGTTTCGACTAATTGTTATTGTGCATTAGGGTTTGTCTACTAATTTTTCTAACTCGTGGTTCATGGTTGTCTGGCAAATGAGATCCATCTTGATTCATATGTCAAAACTAATCAAGGATAATTTGTCTTTCTTCATCTGTTCATAAGGGAAAGGTTGCTCTCATCAGTTGAAATTTCATTTTTGTATCGATTGTATGTTAATACACAGAATGTGATGAATGAAAATTTTGTAGGGTTGTTTTTTTATGGTATTTTAATTATGTGGGTGTGGATTCTATTTGTTTTTTGATGTGTGAATACTAATTTAAGGAAATTGATGTTTTCTGAACTTCAAGTATATATATTTATGCCACCATACCATGGCAACAAACATGCTATGTTCAAAACCCTAGTGAGATATTTGGGGTAGAGAAGTGTCTATAAGAGTTTGTCCTTGTATCTCTCCGCCAGTTCTCATTATAATTTGGATTTCTATCTAGCACAAGGTAACAACATCATGCAGAGTTACACTCATAAAAAACTGTGAGGAATATTGACCATTCTGAGTATACTTACGCATTTGTTTAAGAATATGAAAGTTTGCCCATTAACCATGTTCCAGTAACTGTGAAACTTTCTTTAAAATATGGAAGATTTCAAAAGGAGCAAGGTAAGGGTATATTTTACTATGTACTTGGGAATGTGTAAACAGAAAGTACCTGAATTCCAAACCATTTTTACATTCCCAGATATTATTAAAGTAGTGTAATGGAAAAGGTATATCAGCTATGTTACCCTGAGTTTCCGGTACAGGGATGGCAGGGGACGGCGGGATGAGTTTCCGGGACGGCAAATGTTTTTGTCAATTTTGGGGACGGCTATATAAAATATAGGGAAAATTTAAAATATATAAGATAATTGTAAATAGTCATATGAAAAATAGATAAAGCATGTATATATACATTATATTCATATGAAAACATGGATAAAGCAGGTATATGTACATTATAGAACCTTAACATACCACATTTGTGTTCAAAATTCATTGTCAATACTCAATATGCATTCGTAATTGAAAATACATTGTCAATATGCCAGCACTTGTTTGCATGTAGTTCATTGTTTCTTTCTAGTTGGAGGATATTTTGATAGTCTTCCATTTCTATTATGACCTACAACCGCTTCTTTATGCACTACAAACTTCTGGGCGTTTGTGAAATTCTATACCAAGCTGATGTTCATATTTCTGAATGCTTTTGGCTATATGATTCAGACCTGTTTACCTTTCATATTAGTGAAAAGTCCAATATTGCAGACCTGCAACCACTTTTTTACACACAACCGAGTTCTAAGTATTTGTGAAATTTATCATCAGGCTGCTGCTCATTATTTTTAAGTGCTTCAGACATGTTTACCCATCATATTAGTGAAAATCCAGTTTTACAGACCTATAACAAAATTAAAAAATGTGTTTTTTGAGCATTTGAGTCTTTTTTTAAAAAATGTGCTGGGAAAAGGGGGACGGCTGGCCGTCCCTGGGATGGTTAGGGGACAGGGGGACGTCCCATTTGAGAATCACTGTGGTCCCCAAGTTTCCGGGACGTTTCCCACAGATTTTGTAATTTTGGGGATGGCGGGGGGATGTCCCCTGGCTGTCCCCAAGTCCCCGGTACAGACACGGGGGATTTTAGCCCGGGGACGCATCCCCGGGTAACGTAGTATGGCACTAGTGCCTTGCTTTTCTGTTGAGAAAATCATCTCCAAGCTTGATCTGGATAGAACTTGCTTTTCTGTTGAGAAAATCATCTCCAAGCTTGATCTGGATAGAAACAAAGAGAATATTAGAAAGAACTGAGAACAAAAGTGAATGAAGAACCTGAGACTGCTACTTGCAATCTCTATAACTGGTAAATACCAAATTGGACATGTATTTGACACAATTTTTTCTCATTGCAATGTGAATGGAACACAAAATTGACATCCAAGTACAATTTATGGTAACTTGCCCTTTTCATTTGATGTAAGAATGAAATATGAAATTCTGCTTTTTTTGTATTATGGTATACCAAAAGACAAAAAAATTCATCAGAGTAAGATCAACCCTTCATATTTGTGCCACTTAGGGTTACCTGACGAGACTGATTACATTATGAAATCCGCATAAGATACTGTATCATAGTTCTATAATCTAACCATGGACCAGGCAGGGTCATCATATAAACCTGCCCTATAACATAATCCTGTAGCTGCAACATATGGAATACATTCTCTTAGCCTACTAATGGACCAGGCAGGGTCACTGTAGACAACAGTTCTGCTCCAAAGTCCTGCAACTGCATCATAACTCAAGATACATAGAACAGCATATGTGTATTTTGCTATATTTATCATATATAATTCATTAAAAAATAGCAAGTACATGTATCGAGGTTAAGATAAAATATTAGAAATTCATACTCTCACTGTACTGGTCCAGGTCCCTCCACCCAATTGGTGGATCTATTTCATAAATTTTATCTTTTATCTTTACCTTTTCAACTGTAAAGTCTTCACCTTGATTCACATTAAAACTCGGTCCTGCTTTGAACCCAAGATCCTTCTACAGGGTGTCAGCTGAGTACTTCTTATAATACCTTTTCTGGAATTCTAGATAGCTTCTCATAAATGGTATTTTGTCTGACTTGTTGAATGGCCAGTGCCTTGTATACTTGATTTCTGATTTGTTGACATCCACTGTCCCAGACTTCAGCAGCTTGAGGAACTTATCCTTTGAAATTTCCATTGTTATTGTGACCTACTCAGATGTGTTATGAAATATGTGTTTTCTAACTGACTCAGTAATACCCTCCTGTGATCCTGGTACAATTCCTCATTCCTAACTCTCCATGTAAACCACAAAATCTCATAAGATAATAGTAAATACAAGCCAAAAAAAATTAAGTGGAGTACTCAAGCCATTAACAAATCCACACAAAATTTCCAGCCCATTGACCCCACCCTATCCCCCCAACCTATGAGATCAGCACAAAATAAGTTCCAAACATATCTGGCATAAAAACGATCAAAAAAGATGTGGTTGATATTTTCAGGTTTTCTACAAACAGCACATAGGCTGGGACTGGAGGAAATTCTGCTTTTTAATTATGATTGTATTATTATTTATTTGTGTCATTCTTTGTATTATTTTCCATGCAAATTCTTTTTTGGAACAGGCTTTTATCTAAAGTAAAGATTTGTGTTGCTCATATTCAAGACAGGTGAATTAATAAAGTTTGGCGATAGTATGCTTTGTATTGTTCATTGATCTAAATCTACAATTGAATAATGTTGGAACTGTATTCAAGTGTTACAGCTTGAAGATACAAGAAGACAGTTGTATTAGAGCAACAGGGAAAAATGCTTGGATACCATCGGCAAGCTGCCATGCGTTACATATAGAATTAAGATCATAAATTTATTGAGTCTTTCTTGAGCTTGTCATTGCACTGAAATCTTCTTGTGCCACCAGTGTCTCAAGTTGAACTAGCAGTTTTTTTCAAATTACCAACCTTTTAGAATGTAGAAATTCGCTATGAACCTGTAGGCTTGGATGAATGAATGGATATGATGCAATTTCATGCTTTTACAACATGGAATTTAAAGCAGCGATGTTTCATATAACAGAGATCTATTCTGTAAGCAATTTGTATTTTAGTTATTAAATGTGTACGTTTTTTCTGCATTATCCGTCTATTATGCATTTCAAGTATCAAATGGTTTGTTGCACTAGTTAGTTTCTGTCAATTGTAAAGAACTTATGCGAGCAACATACACATGTACTATAATCTAAACAGAAACAGATAGTCAAGGTTGTTTGGCTGACCTGATGGAGGTTGTAGATTGCTTCTTTTATAAACAAGGGAGACCTATATAATACATGGTGGTCTTCTATGGCCTACCAGGAGATAAGTAGTTTGGTTTCTATCCATACTCTAGACCATCTATAGGTCTAACTGGGAATATGTGCATCCAGACACTTATCTCTCCCAATCCATCAAATATAAGGCAATCATAAAGGTAGAAAGTAAAATGGCAATAGTAATATTTCTAAATGACTGGAACTAATATTGTAATTAATCATTGCAACTACTAGTAAATTATATGGTGGAAATTTTAATCTTATCTTTGTGATTAGAAAATATCATCTTGGCAATTATTTGCCAAAGATTTATGTTTGTCAACTGTTTCTATTAATCCAATGAGACACACTGTAATGTTGCAGCAAAAATAGGGTTTGCAAATGTGCTATGTTTTCAGCCTAAAGGTTGTATAAATTTATGTAATAGTCAGATCTACATTTATGCTACACATAAGATATCTGAGGGGAAGGTATTTTTTAATTTTAACGCTATTCTCAGAGAAGTGACTTGATGAAGTACACGTTTTGGGGATTATTAATAGCCTTTTGGCTTTAATATGGTTATGTTAGTGAGACAGCCATAAATGTGGATTGTAATGGTTGTAGTAACTCAGGTCCTTAGATGCAACCAGGGAATCTGAATATAAAATTCTAAGTGGTAAAAGAATTTTGTTTATTTTGTTTGCTTTCTGTTCAGTCTGTTCTCCAGCTATTTTGGGTTTTCTCTGAGAAAAAGATTATATTCGAGAAACATAGTTTTCTGAAGCAAGTCTGTTGTGCAGGCCTGGGACATTGAATTGGTGAAAGAGTGCTCACCTAATATGGCAACAGTGAAATACACTGATTTTTTACGGGCAACAGCTGCTGGAAAAGTGGAAGGGGGAAAAGGGCCAAGCAGAAGTGTGACCCCTTTTGAAAAGACTAAAATAGCAGCGTACACAGTTGGTGCCATGACTCCTTGCATGAGACTCTATGCTTTCTTGGGACAAGAAGTCTTGAAAATTGTGAATGATGAGTGTGCTCGTCACCCATACAGGCAGTGGATTGAAACATACTCTTCTGCAAACTTTGAGGTTATTGTTATGACAAATGCATTAGCTTTTCTTCGTGTTCTGCATGCTTCATTTTTTTAAACTCTTGTATATCCTGTGGTTGTGGAGATTAGAAACTGAAATCACTTAGCTGATTCAAGCTTGTTGTTGAAGCAGGCATCAGCTACTCAAATTGAAGAGTTGCTTGACAAGCTGGCAATTTCATTGACTGGGGAGGAGCTTGAAGTTCTCGGGAGATTGTATGAACAAGCATTAAAGCTGGAAATAGAATTCTTTTCTGCTCAGCCTCTGTTTCAGAGAACCTCAGTTCCTGTGTTGAAAATGGGAAATTCTGCCAATTGCCGATTTACTGTTGTCTCAGATTTTGATTTATCTTGCACTATCGTGGATTCCTCAGCCGTATTAGTAGAAATTGCTATACAGACAACTTTAAAAGCTGAGCAAAGTGAGACAGAAACCTTAGGTGACCGCAAGTCAGCGGCAGAATTGAGAAACACTTGGGATACACTTTGTAGTCAATATGCAGAAGAGTATGAAGGGTGCCTGAGTAAGAGTTTGCCATCTGAAGAAGGTAAACCATCCCTTTAGTTTCCTCTTGGATATCTCTATCTGCATGTGGAAAAAAACTCTAAAATATTCTTGATACATTTCAGACTTGAAAACATTTTCTAATGCTATGATTTTTGGAAGTTGAAATCAGTTAAGGAGTACTATGCACATAATTTTATAATAGACGAGAAAGGAATGACACTGAAGGAGAATCTTTTTCAATTTCAAATACAAGTGTTTGATTTAATATGAATTTAACAAATACAGCTCTTAGAGATAAGAATTCTTACAAGTTAGAAGCTCAGTATGGTTAAAAGCCCTTTAATGATATACATTTCCATCATCTTTCTGATGGGTGTTTATATTTGTCTGTGTCAATAGTTTTTTAAACCACAAATATATTTTAATCTTTAGATGATGTTGTATTTCCTATTAAATTAAAAGTGAAATTATCTCTCATTTTAATACAGTTTTTGACATTTTGTAAAACATAACCTTTCCATTTATAGTGGAAGCTAAGTGCATTTAGTAGCATCCTCTGCTCATGCCTTATAAAAGTTTGGTCTACCTGTCAATGAATCAGTGAAGGATTGGGAATTGATCAATGCTTTTATGATGTATTGGCTTCTGAGAAGCCAATATAATGTGCCTCCAGTTTTACAATAAAATGCTAAGCTCTTTATCCTACACAACTTTGACTTTTGAGGTGTTCTCTATGCTTCTTCAGGCATTTGTCCACAAAGCCAGATGGAGAGAAGAGTGCCACAAATAGTTAACATGATGATATATATATGAAATATAATTATTTAATTATCTACTAGGGGTTGGTTTATTTTTCTTTTCATGCAATTAATTTTTCTCAAGTAATTTTTATATTTGCTGTTATTTTTGCAGCAGAAAATTTTGATTTTGAAGGCCTATGCAGATCTCTTGAAAAGCTATCTCAGTATGAGGTTGAGGCAAATTCAAAAATTGTTGAGTCAACTGTGCTTCAGGGCATTAATGCAGAGGACATTAAAAAAGCTGGTGAGCACCTTCTGTTTCAGGAAGGCTGTACAAGTTTTTTCACACAAGTACTAAGCAAAATGGATGATTACAATGTTGACATGCATATACTTTCTGTTTGTTGGAGTGGAGACATCATCAGAACTGCCTTCTTGACAAGTATGTACATCTTAGAACTCTCTTTGTAGCAATTGATCTGTTCTCTAGCATTATACAAGTTTTTGTTTTGGTCTTTTATGGTAGTTTCACTTTGACTGTTTGCTTTCTAGTATTGTGTTAAAAGTTTTTTTGTGTCTTTTCTCATAGTTTCAATTGACTGTTGGTTTGTTTGAACTTCGGACTTGCTCTGTCACTGCTTATTTTTATGTATTCCCCTCATTTTCTTCTTTCTTTATTTTTACCCGTTCCTTGAAAACTACCATTTGAGAAAGAGAGGGCATATCTTAGTGGCAAAATATATCATGTGCTTATAGTTGTGTTATTCTATACAATCCACTGCCCTTTAAAATATTTGTCTTTGTTTCTGCCCTCTAAAATATTTGTCTTTGTTCCAGGTATTGGTGTCATATGGATATGCCATTGATGCAGTTTAGATGGGTATCCATAGCTGAGTACAGTACCTGTACTGATGTTCTGTTCTTCTTAGATTGATGCTAGCATCCATGTCAACATGACTTGATTAATTATAAGGATATTTTGATGTTTTCTGAAAACTTTGGGCCAATGATATAGGCATCAATATTTTGAAAATAATCATCAATAGTAACATCGTGTCTGGTAGTATTGAACTTCTAAGACAAGCTCCCGCTTCTCATTTTCATATACCTAACATTCCCAAGCTCTATCTTTTAGAAATAATTCTTTGTTGCAATCACTTTATTTTTTAGAGTTTGATCATGTCATGTAAAATTTGTTTGATTACCAATCTTTGATTCTTTTGACCGTGAAATGGTCCAGATCTTGGAACCTTGTAGATGTAAAGGTGGTTACAACTAAACAGTTTAGGATTCAGTGCTTAATTTTCAGGCAAATGTAAGAAAATTCCAATAAACTGCCCAGTCAAAAGCATGTAGAAGCATCATTATTGGTTCGTTTTAGTTTTTGAATCTACCATGTGTTTTTAATATTGTTTGGGAAAGTGAGCCTTGGTTGCTATGTCATGGTGCAAGAGGTAGCAATGGATCTGCCTTAGGTTTAACACATGATGTGTGTTTTCTCTCTATGAAAAGTAAATGAAGCACTGAGAAGTTGTATTTTTCTACTGATCTATTACTTATCTGACTTTGAGTTGTGTTGTTAGTCATTGAATGAAAGTTTATGCATTGATGTCGGCATGGGGCAACTTGCCATGGCCTATGTGAGTAGATCCTATATTGCTTTATAACTGAAAGGGCTTTGGTTTTATCCTAAATGCTTGGTAGCATGAGATTTTCTATTAGAGCCTGAATTAGGAAATTTCCTTCAACATAGGCCTAACACTCACCGTCTGGGATGGGTAGTAATTCTACTTGAGTGAGATTTGCACCGAAATCACATTCCAACTTCTAATAATGGTATGTAATTCTTTTCCATATATGGAATATTGGGTACAGCTTATGTAGGAACGTGGATGCTTTTTCTGTTTGAAGCTTGTTTATGAGAGTTTAATGCAGACTATTGTTTCAGATTGGTAACTTTGATGTTATGGGGATTCTGGTGGATTAGAAATCTCAGGTTTCTAAGGGTTCTTTTATTATTTGTACCATGAATAATTCTATGTATCATTTATTATTATGTCTTAAAAACTCTTTGATTCTTGATTGCTTTACAATTTTCTTATTTTTAATATTTTCTGGTGGGTACAATGCCATCCCAATTTTTTCTTTAGCAATATACTGGTTTTCAGCCAAGTTTGATGTAATCAAATTAGAAAAATTTATTCGACAATGATATAAAATGACATTCATTTTGTCTTACTAATATTGATTCCATCATTGCATCTACCGAGTTCTTTTTTCTCATAGAGGTACTAAAGATTGTTACTGTACTACCCCTCCTTGCAGATGGTGTCAACGGTTTACATATACATTCAAATGAGCTTATGTTTGCAGATTCCATTTCTACTGGTAATATTGATAGACATGTTGAGTCTCCGATGGACAAGTTGAAAACCTTTAATAATATTTTGGCCTCTGCACATGATGATAGCGTGGAGTACATTTCCATTTATATTGGTGATAGTGTTGGTGACTTGTTGTGTCTTCTTGAAGCAAATATTGGAATAGTAATTGGTAAGAGCTCAAACCTGAGAAGGGTTGGAAAACATTTTGGAGTATCATTTGTACCTTTGTTTTCTGGTCTTCTCAAGAAGGAAGGGGCATATGAGAAAGGTCTTAATTGTTGGACAAAACAGAGTGGAATTCTTTATACTGTATCTGGCTGGAATGAAATACATGCTTTCCTTTTGGGCTCTTCTATTTAAATGGTGCTTTAAGTATACAAGCTTTTGACAGTGGGTTATTTGTTGATGTGAAGAAACAGTTCTTAGAATTCAAGTACATAAATTAAGCAGGAGTTTATTATCTTTTCCTAAACTCAAGGCCTGGACAAGTATTGCTACACAGCTAATGGTGCCTTTCAAAATGAATTGAACATACATAGAATTTTTTGTTAGATGTGCCATTTTGATGGTGAATCAATATCATGAATTTTCTTGTTCCTTTTGAGGAAAATCTCAGTCTCTATTTTCAACTTAAGCATATACTGATGGAGGAGTAATTTGAACAGCTCCTGCAGCCAGGTATTGTGACTGCTAGTCTACCGCCCATTTCAGCTCGTATATTATGACAGGGCTGTCAGGGAAGAGTCAGATTTGCAGGTCTGATTTATATGTTACAGCTCCAGACATTTATGTTAGTAAACTTTGTTAAGGAGTTAATTTTTGTAAGATGTTCCTGTTAATTAAATGTTATTAGAGGGAAAATCTGTATATATTGGGGTCTTGAATCAAAGCTGTCAAAGCTGTTGATCGACTTGCCAGAGGCCTTGAATCGTGTCTACAGGATTTTATTGGAGATAAACAGTTTTATGGTGCACAAAATGGGCCATAATTTTACCTTTCAATATATTCTTCCGTACCATGTAGGTTTCAGCACACAGAGGCACGTATATATTTTTGAAGGCAATATAGATGTTTCAAAGAATATCAGGGGATGGTCTCTTTGGCCATGCAGCTAAAATTCACAATTGTTTCAAGTGCTAATAACAAGAAATGTATGGAAACATTTATTATTTGGATACAAATTTTTGGATGTTCCTATTTTGATAGATGTTTTATTTGAATTTTTGCTGTAAATATCTTGGAACTTGATAAACATTTCTTAATGTAAGTCAGAACCTTTATGTATGAACATGCAGAATTTTTAATGGCAAAACCATTTTGGAATTTGAAGTGTAATAGTTAGAATGTTCTTACAGTTGTGTTGGTATGCTTGTGATCTTTAGCTCATTGAAATGGTCTCTCCCTGTTTACACTGTCAAACTCAACAGACAGGCAAATTTGGAGCAGCATGAATGGATCAACCTTATTTTTCGAAGCTATGGACAATTTGTTAACATGTTGCACCTCTCGTTGATCGGTGATGTTAAATTGTGGCTTTCTAGATGTTACATTTTTATGCTGGTATTTGAAGCATACTAAACGATGATGCTTAAATTTTATGCATCTTGCTGGTGTTTGTGGTGACAACTGAGTTTGTTTTGATCACTTCGCCTTGTAGTACAATTTTGCCATTCGTGGGGAGATATATGATCTAATAAATTTTGTTATCTTTTAAGCATGAGATGAATTGTTGTCGCTCTGGGTTCTAATTTTGACTTTACGATATACCTCATTTTGAGGGTTATTATTATAAGCTTTTACATGTTATCTTCTAGCTAAGTAAGTTGTATGCTTCACTTCACAAACACACCAATCCTTTGCAGACAGAGATTACAGCAGTGTTAGATGAGAAAAGATGAAGTATGGATATAACAGGATTATCTCCTTTCTATATGGGTATCTGAAAATATTTAGATGTTGTTGACATATTTAGTTGAATTCTACAGTTTGTGGAACTCTCGTGTGTAGTTGGGCACTGGATCACAATACCCAACTAGTGATGATGAGTTTTGTATTGTGATTACTTGGATCTTTGGTCTTTCAGTGTGCCAATGTTGAGGACACTCACTCCCGTTCTGATGTGTATATGTTTACAGTCCTATGCTTCAAATCTCACAACTTTTTACTGTGATTCACCTCTGCATCGACAAGGAGATAATGATGAGAAAATTAGTAATTACTTAGTCACTAGAAATTGAAGGAAACTATTGTGTAGGTCAAAATGCATTGTGGAAAGACCTTTGATCACAGAAGCTGGCCAGAATTGTATACTGAATTGAAATATCACTAACATCTTTTAATCCCTGCACATCGATTATTTTGATCCAAATAAAATTGTTGAACAGAAAGGAAGCCCATTACTACAAGTGAAAAAACTAACACAAAATGTTGAATGGAATTAATTCCTTATTATGCAAGGATCTTTTCTCTTTCCCTAACTAAACAAGGAACTCCAAAAAAAAAAATTGATTCAAAACATCTTCTGGAGTACAAACTAATATAGATTGACAGAGCGAGCTGTTGAAGTACATCATATTATGGCAATCTTTAAGGATCTTCTAATGGTATATACATGCACACTTATGGCAACGACGACTGCATTACAGAGCGGAAGGGAGGGTTGAAACATCTCTTTTCACTATCATGTGAGCCAGATATAACTTGTGCTATTCTAGTGTTTAATTGCTTTGGTATCTGAGCCTTTCAAGTTCATAGCTGTAAAAAAATTGGCACGGTAGCATATTGTAAGAATGTTCTTAAACATCTGCTATTAAATAAAATCGATATTAGAAAATGGCAAAGAGAGGCAGTGTCGGTAAGTTGAGGGCTGTATTAGACATGGGGCCATTTATTGGTTGAGTTCGCTCACTCTGCCTTGGAGGATTGATTGAATTATGTGTCAGTTGATTTGTGACATGGTTTTAACATGAAACGCATTTTTTCAGCTCTCTGGGCTAGAGGGACATTTACTGTTGGCACGCGCTCAGCTTTGATGACCATCAACTTTCAAAGGAATCAAAAAGAGCTTTTTCTAGAGGGTAGCACATTCAAGCCCAAAAGCTAATGTAAATGCAAGCCAAATATTTCTCTGGGCTCCAGCTGTGAAAGAGCTTGAAGTATATTACTAGAACAGATAAAATGGATCTGATATGCCTCAGGAGGTATCCAAAAGATTAGGAGCCAACTTAGCAGAGTGTAAGACCATAGGGATTCGCATGAGTCTTTTGGGTACATTTTATGGATCCGCACGAGTCTTTTGCGGCCCTCTAGGTGGATCCATAGTATTTTTTATGTGGTATAACAAACTAGTTGAAATTGTAATAGGAACGGTGTAATTCGAATGAATGAATGGAGGCAAGTTGGTTTATTCTAATGATGCTACTGTCGATTGGAAACATTTGGTATACAAATGTAATCTTTCTTGGTTGAACACTGACATCATGATAATATCATTATACCCTTGCCCCTTCTTGTTGTAGTGCCCTGTACCCCATCTATGGAGGAGACAGATGTCAAATCTAAATATTTTATGATACAAAAGCTCTGATATGATTCTAAGAAATATATTTTGTTAGCTTGATTCAATAGGGGTGGAGGCAAGCTTATAACGACTGGTTGAGGAAGAACACACCAATTTTTACATTAGCAAGGCATTTCCTACCATCAATGGAACTTACTGAAGGAAGCAGCTGAAAGAATATGAACTGTGAGATTGGTTTTCCTTCGAAGAAAAATAGTGAAGATGAGGAAAGCAAGAGCTTTGGCATCATTTATGTGGTTCTAATAGCCACTGCACAAGTTCAACTACTGTATGGAACTGTTTTCTACATGTTGATACCTTCTGAAGTACAAAACTATTGATGAACTTCCCAGATTGTTTTTCTGCAAAAGCTTTGAAATCTAGAAAGTACATAATTATTCAAAGTGGTGTTTTAGTGCCCTTGCGACAATGGATAAAGCGCATATTGAAATGGACAAGATTTGTCTTATACTTATTTCAACAATGCTAGTGTTCATATAGAAAAACCATTTTTATGTTACAACCTTCTTGAAGAATGGAACTGTATTCAACTTTGTTTATAATAGAATAATGGCATTCAAGAATTAGGCCATAACAATCATGTCTACAATGCAATAATGGTTTTGAAAAATTAGACCATAAACCAGCATGTCTAGGATATAGCAAGAGTCTCCAAAGTATCTAGGATTGAGGACGAACAAACTTATACCATTGGTTTCATAGACATGGACTTACTATAGGAGTTTCCAAAAGAGATAAGTAACCAAACTTGCATATAAAATTTTACTCAAGAATAAAAAATACTCTTTACAAGATCACTACAAAACCAAATAATCTTTCTACAAAGAGATAAAGAAAAAACAAGCTATCAATACTTATACAATGCAAATAAAATTTACATCAAAGTCTTGGTATATAAAGACAAGAACGAGGAAAGAAGGTACTTTAGGTAAGTGAATAACCTAAGTGTAAATGAAAAGTGTGAAATATTTATCATATACACATGACAAGGGACAAGAATAAGAAAAAAAAGGCCTTTAACAACATGTTCCCATGTGGCTACTTAGCGTATTTTTGCTAGCAACCGCTGCTCAACTTTTTTAGGAAATATTTGTGGAGCTGGTGGCCTCATGAGTATTTACGTTTCTGCTTATTTTTAAGAGAAATCCTAAAATTGGTATTAATAATATTAGTAATAATTTGTGCACAAGAAAAAATAGAAATAAAATGTTAAAAAAAAAGAGGGAAACAAATTTGTGGAGCCACGTGGCATTTTTGACAATATGCAATTGCTGCTTATTTCTAGCCCCCCTTATTTTCCCATAGCTTATTTTCAATTCCTAAATAATAGCTGCTCCACTTAACTAGCAAAAGATTCTAAATTATCCTTTACCAACAATTTTAAATTTGCATGGGAACACTCAACTGCTTAAAATTAAGCAGAAAATGGAGTTAAGCAACTGCATGGGAACATGAGGTAAATAAGCTTAGGAAGAAAGACATGAAATAGGACTTGCTAACTAGGTGGCTAAAAGTAATTGGATGCAAGTAGTGTCCTTCCATACCCTCTCAAGTGCAACTTAGAGAGGGAAAAAGACCCATGCATCATATACACATGACATGAGACAAAGAAAAGGCCTCTAAGGCTGGGTCCCATGGAGGGGGCTTCCTAAAAAATAGAGTTGGAGCTACTGAGTTTTTTTAGAAATATTTTAAAGTTGGCAGTCCCATGAATTTTGCATTGCACTTCACCTTAAAAATTTAAGCTCCTAAATTTAAGGATGTTGGTAGTCTCATCTTAAGTTTAAACTCATAAATTTAAACAAGCTGGTTGTAAATAAATTTAATTTTCCTTCTAAAACACAGATGATTGACAAGTGGCATAAAATATTCCTAAGCTGATGGGGCAATTTCTAGCCCCACCCCATTTTCACCTACTTCAAATTAAATGCCTAAAAAGTAGGGGCTTCTATTTTTTGGGAAAAGATTCCAAATAATTATGTAGCATAAAAATAATTTCTCCATGGGACCATCTCTTCCTTAAAAATAGAGCTTAAGCCTCCTCCATGGGACCCCTGTCTAAATAAACTCAAGTAGAAAGGTGTGAAATTCGACTTGCTAATTAGGTGCTAAAAGTAATTGGACGTAAGTAGTCTCTTTTCATACCCTCTCAAGTGTGACTTAGAGAAGGAAAATGATTCAAGATGGGTCTTACAAACAGGCTAGATGAGATACCCATGTACAATAGCAATCTAACAAACAAAGAAAATGAGAATTTGTGGAAAAAACTCCTCCCTAAAAGAGAGAACAAGAAAAGGAAGGAGGCCTCAAGATGAACCCCCAAGGATAAATTCCTTCACCTCAAGCATAAATTGCAATTAAAGATAATGAGGTTATAGGGAAGGTTTAGTGAAGATTTTTGTAACTTATGCCTTGGTAGGCAAGTGCTTTAAGGAGAGAACACCATCTTGGATGAGCAGTTGAATGAAATGCATGTGGATCTCAATATGCTTATTCTATTGGTGATCCATTGCATTGTAGGGAATATGAATGACACTTATATTATCACACCAAAGACTAGTGGGATGATTAGGAGGAAAACTAGACTTTGTCATCAATTGTCAAAGACAAAGAACATTCTACCTAGTTAAAACCGCACTTCAATTCTCAATCCTTGTCAAAGAAAAAGTAATAGCATATTTCTTCTTGCAATATCATACAATTACACTAGAACCGAGGGCAAAAATAAAACTGGAGGTAGACTTTCATTTGTTAGCCTCACTAGATCAATCTAAATTAGTGAAGTCCACTATCCAGAGAAAATCCTAATATGTGATGAATACCAAAATGTGAAGTATCTTGAATGTTCCTCAAGATATGATTGGTTGCGTTCCAATTACTCTCATACAGAGAATGAGAGAATTGAGAGACAATCCCATGAAAAAAGGAAATATTAGAATGAGTGTGGATTAAGTATAAAGACTACCTATCAACTATCAATAGAATGTAGCATTAGTGACATATTTAGAAAACATAGGAAAATGGAGTGGATGTAGGCTTGCAATCATCTATGCCAAAAAAATGAAGCAAGCCACTTGCATAGTTTTGCAACAAAATGAAGATCCCCATACTAGAGTGGAGGGCCTATATGCCAAGGAAATAGTGTAGAAGCATGATATTGGTCATCTTAAAGTGCCCCATCAATGAATGCTAAATACTTTGAGTCATGGACAAGGAACTACTAGTGAGAATCAAACAATCTATGTAAATAACTAGTATCAAAAGTTCATCTCTATGCCCCTTAATATAAACCATGTGATCAAAATGACAAAGAGTGAAACCAAAAGTGAGCAAGAAAGTGCCCTCATAATAGTATGGGCAACCTTGTGGGGAGAGGGTTTTATGCAATAACTTAAGAATGGGCATTTGGGTAGTGATTTACATTAAGAAATAAGGGATATCGTTAATGTTGTGTGTATACCTTTGACATATTTGTCAAACTAGGGGTGACTGCATAAAAAATGTATTGGATTGGTTATGTATGGAATGATTGTCAAATGAATGGTATTTTTATGATTTTAATTTAATTTATTTATATGGGGTTAAAATTTGACATGATATTGATGGTTTGATAGTGCTATTAATTGGCATTCAAACATTAAAAAAATGTGATCAATGAAAAATTAAATGTTATGTTGATTGAATTAAGTTTATAACTATTATTGTTAATCACACTATGTAGATGACCTAATCATGGGTTATGGTAAGTATTAGGTTTAGTCTATTCCCTTTTGAGAAATAAATTAGATTTGTCTTGTATGTACTAGAGAGAATATTGATTGCTTAACTCGTTGACTAAAATGATATGTAATATTCCAAGTTTGAGGAGATATTTCTAACATTTGAGTGTACAAGGGGAATTATGTGTGACTTCGATTGAACACTTGAAGTGGTAGGGAGTTGTTTAAGAAACAATTTTAGGGTTCACAAGCTTGAGCAATCCATCCTGTTCAGTATGGTTTAACTTGAGTTGAAATTGTATTAGATGGCTATAAACTCATATTTTTAATTTATATGTTTCCACATAGATATAGGTCTAAGCTAGCAAAAGGTAATCAATCATCACCAACGATTATCCACTTTGAGTTTTTGTGTGTTTGGATTTCCAAAAGCTATTGGAATTTGAGATAAAATATTATAGTCATTATCCTCATGGTCTATCTTTGATAATAAAGTATTAAAATGTAAGGTTCAAAGCAACCCATGATCTTTTAAGGCTTGAATTAAAACCATATAGTCTTCCTTATTATATCCATATTGAACTTCGATAGCCACAATAGCATTTTGACAATTATAGAGCTTCACCTTCCTTTCTTGAGTTACTTTTCTTGTGAAATTATGAGCAAGTGAATTAAGTAGACAGTCTCGAGATTTCTATTATGAGCAAGTGAATTGAGTAGATAGTCTTGAGATTTCTTACTTTATGAGTATGGATTTGTTTAATGTGGTCAACTAATCCAAGATTTTTGAATCCTTAGGACATCCTAATTATGTCTAATTGGATTTTTAAGATGACCCCACATATTAGTCTTAAGTCTAATATAGGTGTGGCCTAGCTAGCTATCACCATTAGTGTATAGACGATGGATGCTAGGAGCTAACTACCATATCTTATAAATTATTCAACTTTCAATATTAACATGTATGTGTTAGATGCTATGATCCATCCATAATATGATAAGGCTTAGACAACTTTCACTAGTACCATGAAGGTGTAAGATGTTAGGAGATATCCTATACTAGGTAGAACCAATTTTTTTCTAGTAGTACGAAGATAATGAATGTCAGGATACACCAATTTAGAAGGTTCACTAACCTAAGGGAATCTTATTAATGATATAATGTGTTGTTTGTTGTTATAGTTTTTCCCTTGCTAATGATGACAAGAAGTAGTATGTGATGCTTGTCTTCTCATTATAGTTGGCAATGGATTACCAAAAAGGATTTGATCTATGATGTAGTATGAAATACACCAACATTCGTCTTTGTATCTAGGATGCATTAAAGGGCTTAGGCATTAGTGAACTAGGTAAAAAGGATTATTCTTGGTAAGGTCACAAAATATAGGAATATAAAAGATTAAGAAAATAGGTAGGTAATATGTGATGGACACATAAATGAAAGAGAAATTGTGATGGTAAGATACAACAAGATAAATCCATGGACAATTATGAGATGCATATAAGTAAGACAATAAGTTACTATAAATAAAAATAAGGGAACTTATAATGGGTAGATTCCAAGCAAGCATAACAAGGAGTAGAAAATAATGTATGCGACAAATAAATTATGTGGTGATAAGATGGCTAAGAAAGAACAATGAAAAAGCAATCTCCAAGTAGTTGAAGGTGAAAGATACATTATAGCTCACAGATACTTTGAATATTTGACATATACGTCACTCACATTATTGTAGGTTTCCTACTTTAAGTAGAAATATATGGAGATACTTTAGATTCCTCATATGGATTTATATATGATAAATAATACCAACAGAATTGGGATATCATCATTTTGACGTAGAATATGCATAAAAATGGTTGGTGTGCTCCTCAAATCATGAATGCAAATGATCTCGTGAATGACTTTGATAGTTACATTGATCATATTGGTGTTATAAAAATATAGGAAAATTTTAAAGATTTCCCAATAATAATTATTTATTACATTAGATTTAAAATTATTGTTGATCAAGTTTAATTATCGAAAGGTAATGTTCAAGTAGATTGGTTTACAAGAATCATGTCAATAATAAACTATTGATTATGGTAATTTGATAGCTTATATTAGGATGACAAGGAAGTTGGAGAGTGATCGATTCTTTAAGCAATATTGCTAAGATGGGCAATGGATATGTTATTTGGTCACATTGTGGGAATTTATGTTGTAAATTAGGTATAGTAATCTAGAAAGTCAATCATCAAATCATAGGAAATATTTATTAGAGCACATGTTTTAATGTTGAGGGTTCTAGGAGTTTATTTGGATTTTGTATGTGTTCATATGATAGTGATTATGGTTGTTAATTGTATTCATGTGGGTTATTGTTGTATGAGTAGATCTTTATTGTAAAATAATTTTTATTGTGACATTTTCTTTTTCACATCATAATTATTGATTATGGTTGCTAATTGTATTTGTGTGGGTGATTCTTATGAGTAGATCCTTATTGTAAATTAATTATTAATCAAGGTATTTTTCTTCTTCACATTATTTTCTTTATATGGTACTCAAGGGTAATGACAAAAGCTTAAATTGGATAAATTGTAATATTGCATCCTTAAATTGGATAAATATGGCACATTTGATTTTACTAGATGATTTTGGAGAGTGACATTTAGAGTAAGGGGAAGATTAATATGATGACGTCTCATCCCTAAAATCCATTTTGTTCATATATTGCTATCTTGACATACAAGAGTCCACTTTTTTTTAGGCTTTCCGTCAAATAGTCCAATACCTTGTTTATGCTTCCATATTTTGTATATATGTCTACAATGTCTTGGCAAAAACAACAGACTTGGAATAGAGCACAAACATCTACCAAAGCACTTCCACAATGTCTTGGCCAAAATACTAGCCTTGGAATAGAGTATGAAAATCTATGAATGCATTATGTAGGCAAGTTGGAAAAGACTAAGACAAACCAAAAATAAAACAATATCGAATTTAACTTTTGTATATCACAAAATCCATTAGTTACATGTATATTATAATGTTGTAAATCTATACACTTCACTCTATTTACGGTCTGCATAAACACACCTTTTAGTAGAAAACTAAATACAAGTTGGATATGGGCAAGGCACATACTTCAAAGAGAATCCAAGTTTTCTCCTCTTAGTCCATTTTTGATACTTTTGTACGACTACTAGAATGCATCTAATTAAGTTAATCTTAGAGGTTTTATGTTTATTTTTTGGCAATACAATGTATGTTTTGGGTTATAAGAAACAAAATTGGTGCCTTCCCATGAATTATATTTTTCAAAAATTGAGGAAATAAACTGTTAGAGTTATATTTTATTAGCTAATAATTATTTATTTAACTATTAGTCTATTATACTCTATGCTTAAGCTAAACTTAGGAATCTTATAATTCTTTAGGTTTTTCTCCTTTAGGGTTTCGAGTATTCTTTTATAAGGATTCTCTCTTTGTATTTTTCATAACAACTATAATTATTGAATTGCATTCTTGTTGCACAATCAATATGACTCCTATTTTCTGGATCTCTGAATTCTAGCCTCCATAGCTATTTGGCTTCTCTCTTTTTGTGACAGGTTTGCATGCAGGTGATCTTTGGGAGTTGTAGAGTTGATTTTTCCTCAACTCCAATATGTTATCAGAGCTCCAGATCTCCATGTCCCTGTTCTCTTCATGAGATTTTTTGGGCCTTATTCTTCAGATCTGAGTATTCGGGGGGGCATATGGGGCATGATTTTTTTAAATTTTTACCCTCTTTATGCCCTACAAGAGGTTTTTTTTTTCTTTTGCCTGTAACTTGGTCATACAGAGGCGTTTTTTGACAAATCTTATATTGTCAAAAAGTTCTTTTCGAGATCTATCCAAATTTGAAGGTCCGGGGATCTATTTCTTTGAGTAGGATGTCTCATCTTTGGTTGTTCTTTTTGTTTCCAGTCTTCTGTCTCTTTTGATCATTGTAGCATTTTATTTATGCCAACACACTGAGATAAAGTGCCACCATGCATTGTATACTTGGGATTTTGCACATCTTGTGCCTTATTGTACATGCACTACTTATAAAGTGCCATGGGGGGGTTGATGTTTGCCTTTTTTTCCATCTGCCTTTGTCACGTGAGTGTTCCTTCCACGACATTATCCTCATGATATGTGTCAAGTGAGTGTTCCTTCCACGACACTATGTACTTTCTCTGCACCTTCGATGTTCTTGGTTCTTCGTCATGCAGTTCTTGTTGACCGTTCTTTTCAGTGTACCTGTCCCTCTCCCTTTTCAACATTATGGGGAGGTTTGTCCTGTTGTTCTAATGCTTCCTTGGTTTGATTGATCAACTCTTCAGGCTTTGGTGTTTCATGCCATTTGTATCTTCGAGTTCAGTTGTTTGCCTTTGTTTGCCATCTGATTCAAGTAGTGTCATTTGAGGGCACTCATGCAGATTGCAGTCTTCTCTACCTAGTCATGTTCTATTTCAGTGGAGGTTCTTCAGATCAACAGTTACTCTTAGACAATGTTTGCAGTTATTTCATGCTTCAGTGGTGTTCTTCTCTTCTTTTTGTTCCTTTCTTCTGGAACACTCTTGTTTGGAGGCTTCTTAGTCCTTCACTTGAGCTTTCATCTCTTCTTGGAGAGGAGTTTTGTTCCCACAGGGTTTTCTCCTTTTTCTCCACTTTATAGAGACTCTATTGTACTTGGGTACCTCATCAGGCCTAGTTGCTGGGACCCCTTGTTGTTTTCATGCATTTTTTTACATGTTTTTTTAGTCCTTAGTTGTTTTTTAGCTACTCCCTAAGTTCATCTTAAGGGGGGGTGTTAGAGTTATATTTTATTAGCTAATAATTATTTATTTAATTATTAATCTATTATACTCTATGCTTAAGCTAAACTTAGGAATCTTATAATTCTTTAGGTTTTTCTCCTTTAGGGTTTCGAGTATCCTTTTATAAGGATTCTCTCTTTGCATTTTTCATAACAACTATAATTATTGAATTGCATTCTTGTTGCACAATCAATATGACTCCTATTTTCTGGATCTCTAAATTCTAGCCTCCATAGCTATTTGGCTTCTCTCTTTCTGTGACAGGTTTGCATGCAAGTGATCTTTGAGAGTTGTAGAGTTGATTTTTCCTCAACTCTAATATAAACAGCATTTTCACCTCAATAGAGCATTTACGAGATTCTTGCAACACAAACATGCTTTTTTCTAAGTTTTTGCAAAATCATGCTAAAACAACTATATCCAAGCAAGACTTCCCAACAAAGAGGCAAAATTCTAATTTATAGAAATAGTTAAGTCCACATGAAATTTACCCCTGCTCAATGCATAATATCAAGAGTGCAATCCATCTCAAAAAATCACCATCTTAAAGAGCCAAACATATGTAATGCTTACTATAAAGCTTGCAATCTTTGAATTCAACTACAACCAAGTTAATTGATGTGCAAAAAAACCTACTAGCTTACTAAACACATCTAGTAAAAAAACGCTTGTGCATAATTTGTAGTAGAAATAGAACCTTGCATGAGCCACCCAAAAAATGCATAGAAAATGTGGAAGCACAAACAAGCCACATTAATTGTATCTAGAGTGCCATTTCCAAACATAGTATGTATGTAGCAAAGCATGTGCCCTGCCATCAAGGAACATGAGTCCTAAAATGGAACCCCACAAGCTTTAAAGACTACAAATTACAAAAAGCTTAGTAAAATGTTTGATATTGTGCCTACATGACTACACTTGAAAAACATTAAAAACTTAAGAATTTTTTTTTTCTCCTCATTTCTAATTTGTTGCGATAACAATTTCTAAATGAAAAAAAATAAAACAAGCGGCAAAACTATGAGCTACCAATAAAAAATACAAAAAAATTAAAAATATATCATTTTAATAATAAAATAAACGATAATTCATAAGATAAACAACTTTATCCTTCCCTCACATAATTTCTAAAAAATAAACTATTTACTATTAGTACAACAAAAACATAAATCTCTAGAGGACTAATAACTCAATATTCAAATTTTAAAAAAATATATATTATTTTAAGATTTTATATACACTCAATATAATTAATCTAAACATCAAAGTTTATTTAATAATTATTTTATTTAATTTTTTTAAAAAACTAGCATACAAAGATCCCATACAAGAGTGATTCAGAAAACATTATAAACAAAGAGGAGAATTCCTTATGCAAAGACTTGAATAAAACAAAGATGAGGAGCTTTTCAATAGCAAATAGTCAAAAACAAGTTGATCACCACTTGTCAATGCTTTCGCTTTCGTTTTCGCCCGCCAAATCTGGTACCCTACTTTGTCTGTATAATTGATCAACAATTCTTTGCAATAAAGTTAAAGCTTTCCCTTCTTCCCCAACTTTAACTGTGGCCTTAAACCCCTTCTTTATTCTCACATTCCACAGGCTAACTTCACTATCATGCTGGGTGAGTAAAACTGTTATTAGCACATCCCCTTCAGCTGGGATCAAATTACAGTTAACGTTAGATTCAAATTCTATAGAAGAAGCATAGAATGATGTTACAAGCAAAGCAAATATAGTGATTGCACTCGATGAACTTTTCATCTTCAACTGTAATACGCTCTCCTCCTCTCTCAATTTCAGAAAGTGGTTGGACATCGATCACCTTAGAAAACAAATTTGCATTCAATTTGGACGATGCTTTACTCATTGCCTTCTGTGTCAAAATGGTTGTCTTTACCGACAGCGTCTGAAACATTTAAAATACCAGCTTAAAAAGAGAGGATAATAAATAACTGATAAAAATATTTAAGGTAAAACACAAATTTTAAAACACAACTTAAAATGAGTGACATTCGTTTTCCCTCTCCAATACAAAAGGAAAAATCATTATTCACAATAAATTAACTTGCTTTCAACTCAAAATCAATTGATTGCGTAGAGAAAAAAGTAGTATTACCCTTAGTCCATAAATGTATTTCCGTACCCATGCATATCCATCCTCAGGCATTTGAATTACCAGTCTTTCCAATCCTGCCAACTCTTCCACCCCTTCTATGCTCTGCAGCTCACGACATCCTGAAATAGCGAGATGCTCCAGACGATGAAGATGCGCATTTATTTTGAACACTTGAGGCCCTGTTAGAGAAGATAACCCTGATATTGTTTCCAATTCGTCACATTTCCCCACTTCTAGAGTATTCAGTTTCTCTAGCTGCTTTAACTCCATTTCTTTTAGATTTTCCATCCACCGAACATGCAGTGATCGAAGTCTGGGACACATCTCTCCACTAATTACCAACTTGGAGATATTTCGAAGACCTCTAAGTTTTATGGTTTCAAGGCTATCCATGCGGCTGCTTGTAGAAGAATCCATATTAGTTGAATCTCTACCTTTACTCAGATCAAAATTCCCACTGAATAAGCTGCCCTCGCCCTCGTTAGACCACAATTGCAATGATCTAAGATTACTAAGTTGTTTAACTGATTGCACCAAGGATATATCTGTCTTCTCTAGTGAAAAATCTATTTCTAATTCTTCCAAATGACTGAACATTCCTATTAAATCTGGAAGCTTTTGCAAAGTGGGGCACTGATCAATCCGTAACATTCTCAACTCGAAACTGGCCTGGCATTGACAGGTACACTAAAGAATGAATTGATTCTCACTAGTAAACAATCTTCGTCAAACAAGTATTCTGAAAGAAGACTTAATTTCCAGTAAAGAATAGCGAAATACCTGGGTATTGGTCTGCAACTGTTGCTGAAAAGTACTCCACAATTCTTCCACATTCGAAACTCTCAAAATGTGCAACTTCCGTAGAGGAATCCACGAAGGAATGAATTTTAATTTCTTAATTTCAAGCCACAGGAGGTCAGTCCCAGCTATAAAATAAGTAATGTAGGTTTGGAGGGATGAATCATAGAACGAATGAAAACACCGGCCCTTTGTTTCTGCTAGGATTCGTTCAAATCCTTTTGCTTCCTACATATAAGGATCAGGGTTAAGTGTGTGTGATATGGCTAGAATTTTTTTATAAAAACACATAAATTGAAATGTTTTTTCAAAAGCTTTCTATAATTTCAATTTCAAAAAAGTAAAGAAACAGCACACCACAGATCTCAGCAGTTCTGGTCGCCACAGGCGAGGAGGGCCCAAGTCATCTGCTATTTGTCTTCCCAGATCGCGGAGATGATCGTGCATTTCAAATTTGTCCCAACCCACTTCAATGAGGCACTTATCCTGCAGGGTTTGAACTGCATGCTCAGCGCTCCAACCAGACGCTTTCCAGATTGTTATAGCTTTACTTTTCAAATCCCATATTTTTTTCTTATTGAAAAGACAAGCAATATCTATAAACATCTGTTTTTCTTCTCTGTCCAGACCATCAAAGCTAATTTTAAGTCTTTGCATTATATCTTTAGGCTGGATTTTCTTTACTTTTTCCAATTCTAATTCCCAATAATGCTTATCCCGACTATAAACATGGGCACCCAAAACTATGAGAGAGAGGGGTAAACCTCCACAGAATCTCACGAAGCTTTCAACCAATTTCGCATATGTAGCGGGGGGATCACGTCCGCGAAAAGCATGGCTACAGAAGAGATCCTTAGCATGATCCTCATCCATTCCCTTCATCTTATAACTGGTATCTGCACCCCTCAACACACTTTGGTTACGGGTTGTAATAATTACCAGGCTACCCAAGCCCAGCACGCCTTCAGGTAAGAGGGCATCTAATTGATGCTCATCATCAATATCATCTAGGATTATAAGGAAATGCAAATGTCTTGCCCTTCCCAGACGATACTTCAACACTCCAATTCCTTGGTCCACATTGCTAATATTTATTTGATCTGCAGGGAAAAGATCTTTGCAGAGCTGACTTTGCAAGCAATGCAATTCACCTCTGGCATGTGATTCTCTCACGTCAGAGAGAAAACAAGATGTGTGGTAGCCTGAACGCTTCCTGTTAAACAATTCTTTACCCAGGGTAGTCTTGCCAGAGCCCCCAAGTCCGAAGATCCCCACCACTCCCGCTGTCTTTGAACAAGATCTTTCAAAATCTTGAACGAGCTCAGCAAGTCCAACAGGATATTTGGCAGCATGTAAGGGTATACTCTTTTCCTTTTCCTGCACTACTTGTACCACACGAGACACAATCTCTTCACACAAATTGCTGCAATCCAAAACCGAGAACCTCTTTAGAAAAGCATTCTACTGAGACAAAAATGAACGTCATGTACTAGAGAAAAATTTAAGGTAAAACATGACGAGTCGAAATCAATAGAAAGCACATGATAGTAATCTTACTCTTGATGCTGATGCTGGCTAAGTTCATAACCAGAGATGCCTGCAGCAGATGCGAGGGCCTCTTTCCAAGCAGGCACATTGTTGCGGTACTTTTCTTTATTTTGATGGTCAGAAAATGCCGCAGCATAGGATCCCCTCTCCGTGGAACGAAGCTCCTTAGGCTCCACATCATAGAAGACAGGAATAAAGACGGCATCAGTTTGTTGCAACATAAGAACGAGCTCGTCTAAACACCATGAGGACTCTGCAAATCCTTTGGAAAAAATAGCTATTTGAACACGAGATGAGCAAATGGCGTTGTGAATGGCAGATGTAATAGAATCCCCCCCTTGTAGCTCTTTACGGTCTAGAAATGCCTTGCATTCTCTTTCCTTAAGAAGGTCATAGAGTTGCTTAGCAAGGGTATCCTTGACGTCAGGGCCTCGATGACTGATGAATACATCATATAGCTTAGGAGATACAATCGATCTTGACTGAGTCGTGGAGGAGGAAGCCATGAATGTAGAACTAGTATGAAATTCTCTAAACCAGAGATAGCTAGATCTATAATATTTCTTGGAGACGATGAAGAAAAAATGAAGAAAAAAGGGTAGATGTAGAAGCAGCGGCCACCAGTCAAAGAATATTGGATTTGATTTCACTAGACAATGTCGGTTTGATAAAGTAAGATTCTGTTTGCCACTACCCAGAAAAAAGTAGGAAAATTTCCACGCGTTGGGGACCGCCAATAACTCATAAAGCTTGGAAGGCATCTCCTTTTATTGTAGGGTTGAAATTTTTTTGTGCCTCTGCTAATATATCGTTTGTGAGATTAAGTTGAATTTCAATAATTATTTATATTTTTTACAAGGATAATGCTTTTTAAAGATTTAAATTAACATACTGAAATGTATGTTTACAACAATTTACTAAGATTAATAAGCATAAATATTAGATAATAGCAATATTAAATGTTGATTTAAAAAAATGTTTTGTTTGTTTTACATTGAAAATTGTATAATATTTGATATAAAAGTTGAAATATGGTTATCTTAGATAAAAAATGATTATGAGAGTCTATATCTTGTTCTACAAGTAAAGAATATGTTTTCTTCTATGAAGGGTCAAGTCAACAAAGCTAGTTCAAAGAAATTCTTGTCAAGATGTCATGTACCCACTACTCCCTATTTTGCTTAATTTGCCTTCGCTTCCTCCATCTTCTCCACTATCTAGAAGTAGTTGTATTTTAAAACACCTTTAAAGAATTTTTGTCGTGTTGTAATGGAACACTTTCTCTTAGCTAGACACTTAGAAAACATAGGAACAAGATTAAGAATCAAATTTCTTAACCATGAACGTGTTTGTAGGATGATCGTCCAAATATAGATTCCTTATAGTGCACCAAATCCAAGTGTTCCATTATTAATTGCTCCTCGAATGCATCTAGAACTAGCACTTGCACCCCAACAAGGTGCAATGGTTATATAGCAAGATATACTTTCAAAAATATATTGGAGGAAAGGAAAAATTTAGAAGAAACTAACGTTGGTTTTATTGGGAGTAATTATTAGAATACAACATCTTAGAATTTAAAATATAAACAAACTAAAACCTTTAATTTTTATTAATAAAAAAAGAATGGGAAAAAGTAATTGATATGGTAAATTTTATTATGAGGGGAGGTGAATATAATCATATCAAATCCTTTTGTATAATTGCAAATATAATAATTTTGAATTTTAAAATAATTAAAAGTTGATATTATACTTTATGTTAAATCATTTTATATTAGATATTTTTTTAATTTAAGATTATTACTATAACTCTTGTTTTAATTAATTAATTTTATAATTTATTATATTTTAATTTTTTTAACTAAATGATTATTAATTAAAAAATTTATAATCAAAATAATAAATTATAATCTTACTTTCATATAATAATTAAACTTCAATTATTATTTTGTTATTATTAATTATAATAATTATGAGTAAAGTTAATTTTAAGATTAAATAAGAATTATGGTTATAACTATTCAATAATAGAAGTATTCAATGCTTAAATATTTTCTTGTTTGAAAAAATTATCACAATAAAAATGGATATTATTAAGATAAAGTAAATGATTAACTTAAAGAAAATAAAATTTTATTTTTTTACAAATATTTCTTATTTACTTTAAAAAATTAACCAAATTAAATATTTAAAATATAATTTTTTAGTAGACTTAACTATTTTAATATTGTAAAAGATAATTAGATCTAAGAAACTAATTATAAAAATACATCATTATTTTAACATCTAAAAAGTAATAACTGAATGCATATTTATTTTATTTGAATTTGTGTTTTTGTGATTTGTACTCATAATTATTTGTAATGCAAACAAATTGGTTTTAAAGTATAAAAATATAAATACAAATGTATGCAATTTATTTGAAAATATAAATTATAGAAAATAAGAAAAACCTCATCCAATCTTGATAACAAGAACACCAAAGTGACAATACCAACAATAACCTAATCTTATTAATCTTTTTTTTTGTGATAAATAATTTTAATTAATTAATATCATTAATATTTTTAATAGAGTAAAATATTTGTAATGAATAATATTTAATTATTATTTACTTTTTAATAAAATGAAATATTTGTAAGAAGATATAATTTAAATATTACGTTTTTATTATATTTTATAGTAAATGACCTTTTTATAATATAAATTATAAATATATAAAAAAAAATTTATCAATAGCATTGTAATATATTAATAAGAATTACATCACATTTTTAATATTATGCTACTTACTAATATCTCTTCTTAATTATGATTCACAAATACCTCAAACATTTATTATTAGACTATTTTCATTTTTGAAAATTATTATAAAAATTTATATCATATCAATATCTTTCATTGATTATTGTCCTTTCTTTTCACCGACCCATGTGACGATCACTTTCTGGAAAGTGATTGTACGCTTCATGTTGGGTCATGAATAGACTGGCATGTGAACATTTATGGCGGCAATTTGTACCTTTTCAACTGATTAAGACCGGAGAATAGAGTGCCATGTGAAAATGTACAGATTAAGACTACATTATTGCAAATTGCCATATTAAAATTAGAGTTTTCAAGTTTTTGTCAGTATACCTTTCCGTATTCTTTGGCTAGACTAGATTGCCACCAGCTATTCTACGCAATTTGTACATTTTGGCCTTCTATGTCCTGCTATTCCACGCAACTTGAGGTAAGGGACACTGGCTATGCAGCCCTTTAAACCGCACCACATAGGCTATGCCCCTCTATGTCTTATTTCTATGCCCCCTGTGTCAGCTCGTGCTCTCTGCAGCGTCTGACTGTCCCCGTGCGTGTGGAAGAAAAGACGGCAGCTCAGATAAAAATTTTAAAGGGCCTCGCCCTCCTTGGAGCCGACGGTGGAAACATTTCGCCCGCGGGGCTGCAAGGAGGGCGAGGCCCTTTAAATTTTATTTTATTTTAATATTTTTTTTTTAAATGTTACTTCGCAAATTTTGATTATATTTTTTTAGTAATTTTTTAATATATTTTATTTATATATACATTTTTAATATATTTTATTTAAATTATATTTTCATTAATTTTTAATATATTCTATTTTTTATTTTATTAATATATTTTATTATATTATATTTTTTATTTTCAAAAGAATATTAGTTTATTGGATATATATTAATTTTTTAATTTAATTATATATAATTTTTTATTATTATAATATTATTTATTTTATAGATTTATTAAATTATAATGTTTAAATTTTAAGTGAATCTATATTATATATTATAAAAAAGTATAAATCAATACATTAATGTTAAAATATATTAAATTAAACTCTCATATTTTAATTCTAATTTTAAAGTTAAATTATAATTTAATATTACAATTTAAATATGGGGTTTTATTATGGGTAAAATATCATTTAAGATTATGGTAGAAATATAATTAAGACTAGGGTTAAAATTAGAGGTTTAATTTTGGTTAAAATATTATTTATGATTAAGATTAAAATATAATTTAAGATTAAGGTTTAAATAGATCATTTAAGATTAAGATTAAAATATAATTTAAGATTAGAGTTAAAATATAGGAGTTTAATTATGGTTAAAATATCATGTAATATAAGGGTTAAAATATAATTTAAAATATTATTTCAAATTATTTATAAAAACAATATCATTTAAGATTAATTAAAATATGGGAGTTTAATCATGAGTAAAATATCATTTAAGATTAGGATAGAAATATAATTAAGAAATTAGGGATAAAATATTTTAACCCTAATCTTAAATTATATTTTAATCCATCATCACTTTTTTATTACACTTAGGATAAAATGGGTTCTCTACAAAATCTTTAGGTTTCTAAACTTCTAGACATGAATGTTTCCTTCAATCTATACTAAACTCTTTATAACTTGCAAAAAAAATATATTATTCTAATTTAACAAATATTTATTGTTTTCTCTCTAGATATTTCGCCTCTTAATTAATGCTTGGTATCCATTTTATTAATATTATTAAAAAATAATAAACATTACACTAACAATTCTAATTATATTCATATTTAAAAAGAAAATAAATTAATGAATAAAATCGTTTTATTATTCTAGTTTAACAAATATTTATTGTTTTGTCTATAGATATTTCACCTCTTACTTAATGCTTCATATCCATTTTATTAATATTATTAAAAACTAATAAGCATGACACTAACAATCCTAATTATATTCATATTTAAAAAGACTATACTAAATTCTTTATAACTTGCAAAAAGATTTTAGTATTCTAGTTTAACAAATATTTATTGTTTTTTCTATAGATATTTCACCTCTTACTTAATGCTTCATATATCCATTTTATTAATATTATTAAAAATTAATAAAAGTTACACTAACAATCCTAATTCTATTCATATTTAAAAAGAAAATAAATCTATTACTAAAATCATTTCATCCTTTTCAAATAGAATTTCTTTTCTAAAAGCACCTTTAACTTTTTTCCTATTTATGTACTAGACATAAGCTTAATCTTATAGATCAATTTACTATTAATAATATATATTTATTTGGAGGTTCAAGCTAATTTTCATTAATCAATGAGAATATTTTTATATGAATTTTTTCATTATTTCTTATCTTAAACATCTTTATATAATTGAGAACCACATACTTTAATCACATTTTTAGTCAAGTCAAATTAAAATGTTGATATTGGCCTTTTATTTAATTAAGATTAGGGTTAAAATATTTTAACTTTAATCTTAAATTATATTTTAATTCTTATCTTAAATGATATTTTAACCACAATTAAACTCTTATATTTTAACCTAATGATAAATTACCTAATGATAAATTATATTTAATCCTAATCTTAAATGACATTTTAACCCTAATCTTAATAATATTTCTACCTTAATCTTAAATGATATTTTATCCATAATTAAACCCTCATATTTTGACTATTTTATTTATATTATACACGTGTAAATCATTTGAGATTGATTTTATGATTTGATGGAGAATAATATATATATATATATATATATATATATATATATATATATATATATATATATATATATATATATATATATATATATATATATATATATATATATATATATATATATATATTTAAAAATACATAATATATAATTTAAATAAAATATATTAAAAAATTCCTAAAAATATAATCAAAATTTATAAAGTAACATATTTAAAAACTTATATAAAATATATTAGAAATAAATAAAATTTAAAGGGCCTCACCCTCCTTGCAGATGTAGCGGGGGAAATATTTCCACCACTGGGCTCCGAGGAGGGTGAGGCCCTTTAAAAAAATTACTTGAGCTTCTGTCTTTTCTTTCGCACGCACAGGGACAGTCAGAAGCCACAGAGAGCACGGGCTGACACCGTATACAGAGGTATAGAAATAAGACATCTAAGGGGGCATAGGCTATGCAGGGCGGTTTAAAGGGCTGCATAGCCAGTGCCCAATACTTTGATGGAGAAAGTCTTCACGTAATGGACTCCAATGTGAAAATGAAAAACTATGGAGAACATTAGCTTTTGAATTTACTCATTTTGAGAATATACGATTTCTATGGTCATTTAAATTTGTGTTAAATAAAATTCAGATTTTATATTTTAATATGTTTTAAAGAAAATCTTTTTATTAGGGGAAGTGTATCAGTAGTCATTATATTTAACTTTATGCATCCACAGATCCTAAATGACACATTTGATTTTGACTTTTTTTTTGTTCTCTCTGTATGCACTTAACTGCTTAAAGCTATTTTTTTTGTTTCTCAGTAGTAATGATGCATGTTCTGAGATCTTTTATACGTATAAGGATCAAAAAGTACATATTTCAAACTGTCACTCGAAACCTACTTAAATATGCCCTAATAACAATGCACCTAAAATTGTCAATATTTATGCACAAATGCCCTAGTAATCATGCACAAATGGGACAATTATGGTCCAAAGATGCTAGAAGTGGGTGGCTATTGGTACATGTAAAATTTATTAATGGGATTTTAGTTATCATTTTTGGGTTTCTTTAAAGTTAGTAATTTCAGGGTTGGGTGCACAAGGAGTGAACAATTATTAGAACTATAATGACTACTAGTGTTCTTCACCTAGATGGTGGTCAAATAGAGTGAAACAAATCTAAATGTGACTTTCTAGAGCCTCCTAAATGTAATAGGACAGTGAAAAAATGTTGTCACTATAACTAGAATAACTGTAATCACCAGATTTTGATTCTCAAGATGTATGAAAATGCAAGAGGACGACATATGACACTTCACAACATCATATAAAAAACTCCAATCTCTTAATCAAGAATCCAAATACTCAAAACTCTCAAAACCAAAGAAATAGATGAATAACCAAGATCTTTCTAATAAAGAGACAAGCTCTACAATTGTAAATGAAATGAAGCAATCATAGACCCATGATTCCTAGACATATGCAAATGTGCAGATGGAAATATTGCATTAGGAGCTCAAAAAAGATAGAGAAGAATTCTTTCCTCATTTCCAAATTAGCCAATTAAATAAATAAACCATTTAATTGTGAAATTAGGATAAGAGGAGTAAATGAAAACCTAGGAAGAAATGTTAATAAAGATGGCATGTTTGAAATGAATAAAATGATGAAATAGATACAAGAATCCAACCCCAATATCGAATTAGGCCCAAATTATGACTAAAATAAAATGACTGATTGTCAATATTGACAAAATTGATGACAATTGATAAGGAAAAATGATAAAAAAGACCATAATTTAAAGGTGTTTTGATAAAATAAGGAAATTGATAATGATAATAATGACAAGATGATTGAACACAATAAAGGCAAATGAGATGTCAAAATGATCAATTGATTTAAATGTTGATTGACAAAAGACTGATAGAAATTGATTAAAGATAATTGAAAAGGATTTGATAAAAAGATTGAAGAGATTGATAATTACTAATTGATTAATTATCAATAAAGGTTGATTTAGGACCAAATGATCAAACAATAAAACCGCCAATCATGATGATTTAGGGCCAAATATGATTGAATAGGTTTGTTAGGGTTGGAAAGGAATAAGATAGAATAGGGAAAATGACCCAATGTCCACACATGATGAAAATCAAATGTGGCATAGAAGACATGTTAAAAATTAAGGTTTAGCGATATAGGAGTGATGACCAATTTTTAGTGTCTACATTTTGCCCCTCTTTGAGACAATGCAATTCTAAGCATTGTTTCAAAAAATAATAATGTTGCCCCAACGATAACGAGGTATATGGGTTCCCCCTTCAAGAAACTTACCGAAAAATCCAAATGAGAGACCAATCTATCAACATGTAGACAAACTAAAGAAATATTGGACGAAAAAAAGTTAGTAAATAATGAAACCTTGCTTCTTGAAGTGTGCATTATCGAATAAGAGCCTTATTTTGATGTAGCAAAACATATGCAACACACCTGACATGGAAGGCAAAGTGATAATGCAATTTTGTTGCATAAATAGACAAGGAATGAGTCAAAAACAACCTAAGACATTACGTGCATCAAGGGTCTAGGTATGTGTGATGTTCACAAAGCGAGCATACTTATCACAGAAACCCAAGACATGCGTTCCCAAGAAATTTATTAAACACTCCGCAAACAGAAAACAAAACAAAAATGATCATGAGCCATCACAACCACTCTACATCATTCAGTGACATCATCGAGTAGTATAGGAACATGATCTAAGATAAATCAATAAAAGATGAGACTCACAAATCCAAACAAGTCAAACAAACATCCTGATCTTCATTTCTAAAAGTGATAAGGTTGTGTTGAAAGAATGATCATGTTGTCTGGTTTCAGGGAATGCAGTACCTTGTTTAAGACAAGACACAGTCTGGTTTCGAGTATACTACACCCTATGTAAGACCCGTGATAATGTTAACAAGGACCAATGATAATGTTTATGTTGATTGATTGATAAGACAAGTTCGATCAGTTTGAATGCTTGGTTGATTGAACAGTTCAACTGTTAAGCTCTATGTTTTATTGTTTCATCTATTTGTCATCTGCTCAAATGTCTATCTATATACAAAAGGGACAATTTATTGGCGAAATGAAACAAAAGCGATTATTTTTTAATGTTTTATGTTTTCCAATTTTAGGGTTTTTGAAAGTTTTTAATTTTTTGTGTTATTTTTAGGACATTTTACAATCTTTAATGGATTTTTCTAGGACATTTTACAAAAAAAAATTGTTTTATTTCAAGACATTCTTTTTTATTTTTTTGTTTTATTTCAGGACTTTATTTGATTTTTATGGGTTTTTTTTAGGACTTTAAAGGTTATGTACATGTCATAGCTTCCGATTTGTTCATAATGATAACTCTGTCAATTGATCATGACAAAGGATCTGCTCCCAATTAAGGTCTGAAATATGTACAGTGACTAGGATGGAAAACATATATACAAGGGTTGTCAATTGAGAAGAAGAGATATTGATGCTGACCAATCATAGGCCTAGACAGGGATATTGGGTCAAATCAAAATGGATAGGCGTGATAGAGCTATGTGCTATATACAGCTAGAATCAAGATAGATAGTGGAGCGAAGACCTTGCTACACGTGGCACCTGTTTGCTAGGTTTTCACCACGGTACTTGCCCAAAGCGCCTGTTTACTAGGCTTTCACTAGAGGGCGAATGATTTTTCTTGACTTTTTATTTATTTTTTATTATTTTATGTTTTTGTATTTTTCAAAATTTCTTTCTTTAAATTTTTAGGATCATATTAAAGAACTGTAGAAAGAAACTTATGTATAATACTTCTGAAGGGGCACATTGTTCACATGATCTAATAGTGGTTCATCCTCCGAGGTTGCAAGTTGATAAGCACCTAGACCATATGTTGCAGTGACGATGAAAGGGCCAACCCAATTAGGTTCAAATTTTCCCTTGATAATCTCAAGTGAATTCTTAGGGTTATCTTTCAAGACCAAGTCTCCCGCTTCAAAGTGTTTCCCTTTGACTTTCTTGTTCTAAGTGCGACGAAGATGATTTTGATATGCTTGCAAATGTGTGAGAGTTGTCTAACGTCTTTCATCTAACATTTAAAGTTGATGCAACCTAGAAACTATGTATGCTTCATCATCTATCAGGTGCTTAAGAGAGACTCGCAATGATGGAATCTCGACCTCAAAGGCAAAATAGCTTCCGCGCCATATACCAAAGAATAAGGTGTTGCGCCACTAGGGGTGCGGATGGAAGTGCGATAGGCCCATAAAGCTAGATTTAACTACACATGCCAATCTCGACCAGCGTCATTGACAACATTTTTTAGTATCTTAATGATTTTTTTAGTGGATTCCTCGACTTGGCCATTACTATGTGGATAATATAGAGTTGAGAAGCGATGTTGAATGTGAATATAGTTACTATAGGAAGAGGGACTCCATACTGGCATATGATATAGTTCAAGATCAACTTGGAAATCTGTGTGTCAGTGATATAGGTCATAGGTATAGCCTTTATCCACTTGGTGAAGTATTTTGTGGCCGTTATGATGAATTTATGTCCATTTGCTGATGTTGGATGGATCTTACCAATGAGGTCCAACCCCCATTGAGAGAAGGGATATGGAGATATAATAGGTTGAAGCTCTTGTGTTGATGTGTGAATGTAATCTCCATGCATTTGGCATTTATAGCATTTTTTAACAAAAGCATGGGCCTCCTTTTCCATTGTCAGTCAATAATATCCAGCTCAAACTAAATGTTTAGCCAGCCTACGACCATTGAAATGGCCCCCGCATATACCATCATAAACTCTATGTAAATCCGTTTGTGCTTCGTTAGAATCCAAACACCTGAGGAGGGTATTGTCAAAAGAGCGATGGTATAGGGTATCACCAATGATGATGTATTTGGCAGCTTATCATATAAAAGATCGACATTGGTTGGAGGAAAGGTTTGGTGGTATGGTTTGGAATTTTAGATAGTCATAAATATCATGATACCATGGGGAATTAGGACCAACAAGGACACACACTAGATCCAATGACGGGATCTCAAAAGAAGGTATTAGTAGTTGTTCCACCGTAAATTCACATCTATCCATATTGTGAGGCATATCTAGCATGGAAGCAATAGTGGCCATAGTGTTTGCTGATTTGTTTTGTTCTTGGGGAACTTGATTACATTGGATGACCGTGAACTTTGTCTTGAAGAATTCCACCATTTTCTTATAAGGGACAAGTTTCTCATATTTTGTATCATAGTCATCATTTACTTGTCGGATGACAAGTTGAGAATCACCATAGACCTACAAATGTGTAATATGCCACTGAATTGCTATTAAGAGCCTTGTAACCAATACCTCATATTCTACAATATTATTGGTGCAATCAAAACTTATCTTGTAAGACTTTGGAATAGCATCACCTTGAGGGGTGACAAAGAGTATACCTTCCCCTAAGCCAAATCTTGTATGGGATCCATCAAAGTATAATTGCCATTCAGTAAAGGGAATGATAGTAAAGACTTATTCATCTGGGAAATTGGTTAGCATAGGATGGTCATCGTGAATAGGTGCATTTGTGAGCTGATCAACTATAACTTGTCCTTTTATTGCTTTACGTTCAATGTATTCAATGTCGAAATCACATAGAATCACGACCCATTTTGCTAGTTGGCCTATCAGAGCTACTCTGCTAAGAAAATATTTCAATGGATCAATCTTGGCTACCAACAATGTCTTATGATTTAGCATATAATGTCAGATCTTCTGAACTGGAAATACAATTGCTAAACATAACTGTTTAATGGTAGAATACTTTAATTCATAACCCACTAGCATTAGACTAATATAGTAAATATCTCGCTCTTTACCTCGTTCATCCTGTTGGGCCAATAGAGCTCCAAGTTCTATGTCAGTTGATGATATGTATAGAATGAATGGCTTTCCTACTATAGGAGGAATTAATATAGGTGGTGACAAGAGATAGTCCTTGAGAGCTTGAAATGTCTATTGACATTGCTCAGTCCATTTAAACATTACCCCTTTGTGTAGCAAATGTTGGAAGGGGTGACACTTATCTGCCAATTGAGCTATGAATCGCTAGATTGATTCCAATTTTCCTTGAAGACTTCGTAGTTGATGGATATTGGTGGGAGGAGGCATATCCATTATTGCCTTGACTTTTGTGGATCCACTTCGATTTCTCTGTGAGAAACAACATATATCCAAACAGTTTTCCGGCTATTACCCCAGAGACACATTTTTTTGGATTAAGTCTCAGCTTGTAGTTTTCCATGACAAGATGAATATCTCTTGTGATTGATTTACATTACAGGTCATCAATATAATCCTCCATCAAGATATGCATGAAGTGCTGAAAATTTGCTATTATGGCTCTCTGATATGTTGCTCTAGAATTTTTAAGGCCAAAAGGCATCACATTCTAGCAATAGGTACCCCAAGCACATGTGAATGCAGTCTTATGTTGGTCTTCGGGAGTGATTCAGATATGATTATAGCTGGAAAAACCATCCATCAATGACAACATCTCATATATAGTGGTCATGTCCACTATAATATCTATATTTGGTAGAGGAAAATCATCTTTAAGGCATGCTTTGTTCAAATCCATAAAGTCAGTATAGATTCTTATGCCCCCAGTTGCTTTGCTGACTGGTAAAAAATTGAGATCCATTCTACATAATCAATGGGCCTTATGAAGCCCACATCTAGCAATTTCTTAAGCTCTACTACTTTGACTAAGAGGGCCACTTGTGGATGCATCTTCCTTAGTTTCTGTTTGACGGGCTTTGCACTTGGTTTCAATGGCAAGTGATGAGGGACTAACTCAGGATCAAGACTGGGCATGTTTGTGTACAACCATGCAAAATTAATCTGCTTCTCTAGGAAAAAGATGACAAAATATACTCTTTTTGTTTCTGATAGGGAAGCAACGAAATGAATGACCTTAGGGTTGTTAGGTGTGCCCAAATTTATTTCTTCGGTCATTTCCACTAGTAATGTCGATTTATCTTGACCTAATGGGGGTATATCCAATCTTTTACCTTTGGGCACCTCATAGAGGTTTTCACCTGTAGGTACATCTTTTGTTTTTACTTTTTTGTGGTTAGAGGGCACCTTGTGGTTTTCACCCAAAGAGCTGGGTAAGTGCACAAAGATGGTGGTCATAAAAGGGGGTATAAGTGGACACTTTTTTTTTCTGAAATCAAGTGAGCCTAAACTTGGAGGCAAAATTTGAAAGTCAGCCACTCAAGATATGAAGATAATCAAATAACAAATATTGTAGTACTCTGAATTTAGTTTCCAAATTACTAAACTTTTTCAAAATTTGATAAGATTAAGGGGGTCAAATCCTTCGCGCACGAAAAAAAAAACCTATTTTTTTTTTCTGAAAAACATAACATAGTGTCTGACGTGCGCATCAAAAAAGTCATAGTTAGATTTAGTATTTTGACAAATCCTTTGGCAGAAAGATAGTTAAGAGTGAGCACTAGAAGATGTGTTTTTTTTTGTTGAGTATTTATTTTTTTTATGATTTTTCCAATCGAGCACATCCTGAAAATTAGGTACCTGTTTGTGCATGAAGCATAAGTTGCACTAAACAAATCGAAAATATTTTTTTTTTTTTTAATTGTAAATAATCAAGTGCACTACAATAAAATATAAAGTTTTTAAAATTTAGATAAGTATATCAAAATTTATTAAAACAATGGTGCACCTATGTCTGTGAGAACTATGGAGACACTGGTAAAAGAAATTCAATAATAATATATTATTGTTGTTCAAATTAAAAAAAAATTATATGGTTAGAAAGCTCAGAAGATGGGTGAAAATATGGTGGCAATTTTAGAAATACCCACTTGATGAAGTGTAAACCTGATGATGACAAAGTTGAGAAACCAAGTTGATAAAATAAAACACATCAATAAGGAGGGAAATGGAGGGAAATCAAACTTCCAAACCGTAGTTTTGTCATCAAGGCCTATTTCCAAGCCTAAACAGTCAAAAACACATAAGGGGTACACTTATGGTATAACAAGCGCGTACGGGGGTACTTATGGTGTAAGAAGCGCGTACTCTCTATCTTAACTATAAACAGCGCATACGTGCTATGCTTACTATAAGCAACACATATGTGCTACATTTGTTTAAATTTTGGGAGAGTGTATAATATGATATTGTATATATAATATGTGTATATACATATAATATATAATTTATTTATATAATATATAATATTTATAAATACATGTATATACATATAATATATTAAGTATATACACACACATATAAGTGTATTGTCTCCCCCTCTCAAGCGCGTACAAGGTTCCTCTCTTTCTCTCCTTCTCTCTCTCTCTCTCTCTCTCTCTCTCTCTCTCTCTCTCTCTCTCTCTCTCTCTCTCTCTCTCTCCCTCTCTCTCCCTCTCTCTCTCTCTCTCCCTCCCTCTCCCTCTCTCCCCTTCTCCCTTCCTCCATATGCCATCCCTTTATCTCTTCTTCTCTCCCTCCCTCCCTCCATACTCCACTGCAACAGTGTCTGCACTTCTATAGAAGTAAGTGAATTTATTTCTTGTATGCAACTTCCTCTTTGATTTTTATCATGTATGCTCTCCTAAGAAAATTGACTGATGGATTTTTGTGTATATATTTAATAGGAGGAAGAAGGGTCTGAAATTGAACCACGAGTGCATTACCGTGAAAAAACAAGGAAACTTGCAGCAATATTCTTCTCGAATGTGTTTTTAATGAGTAGAGGAGATGTGGAAAATAGTGTCAACAAAGCAAAATTATGAGTCAGACTACTTGCAATATGTTTTTCAGAAGGAAATAACTAGTATGAAGAGAAAGAGGGAGAGTAACACAAATGATCCCACAAAGAAGGATAGTAGTGGGTATGCGAGAGTTCCCATGATGTTACACAATGCCTATCATCTAAAGAAATTCAAGTTTGTTGTAAGCATGGCAGTGGTAGTATATGATGATCATCACTTGTCAAAAGGCCTGGAAGGGTACATACCCATGAAAGAAATCAAGTGTGTAATTCCTATAGTCACAATTGAGATCATTCCTATAGCCTTGCAAATTTAAGAGCATCATATGTTTTAGAAAGGCAGTACTCTTAGGGTTAGGTCAAGCTCTTACACTTGTTTTTTAGTGAAGCCTCATTGTTTGTTCACTTGGAGTCTCTCTTATGCTGACAATGGTCTAACTTAGCTATATCAAAACTAAACTACCAATGTTCTATTGTATGATGTTGTATTCAAAACTTTAAATAATATATCATTTTATTAGCCCACCATATGACCCCTTAGGTGTCATTAGAGGTCATATTGTTTCCTAAGAGGTCATATGGTGTCCTATGATCCCTTAGGACACCATATGACCCCTTAAGACACCATACAACCCATAATGACACCATATGGTGTCCTAAGGGGTCATAGGATGCCATATGACCCTTCAAGACACCATACAACCCATAACAACACCATATGGTGTCCTAAAGGGTCATATGGTGTTCTATGACCCCTTAGGACACTATTTGGTGTTGTTATAGGTTCTATGGTGTGCTAAAGGATCATATAGTGTCCTATGACCCCTTAGGACACCCTATGACCCCTTAGATGTTGTTAGGGGTCATATTGTGTTCTAAGGGTCATATGGTGTCCTATGACCCCTTAGGACACCATATGGTGTCATTATGTGTCTTATGGTGTCCTATGACCCCTAGACACCTTATGACCCACTAGGACACCATATGGTGTCCTAAGGGGTTATATGGTCTCCTACGACCCCTCAGGACACCATTTGACCCTTTAGAACTCCATATGGTGTCATTGTGGGTCATATGGTGTCCTAAGAGGTCATATAGTGTTCTATGACCCCTTTGGACACCATTTGGTGTCATTATGGGTCATATGGTGTCATTATGGGTCATATGGTGTGATAAGGGGTCATATGGTGTCCTATGACCCCTTAGGACTCCATATGACCTCTTATGTGTCGTTATGGGTCATATGGTGTCCTAAGGAGTCATATGGTGTCATATGACCCCTTAGGGCAAATGCATGGATACCTAGGATACCATATGACCCTAGAGAGGGAGAGAGGGGGAGGAGAGGAATGGAATGGGAGAGAGATACACCTAAGAGAGGAGACTGAGATAGATAGATAGATAGAGACTGAGAGGGAGAGACAAGAGATAAATGCGAGAAAGAGAGATGGAGAGAGAGAGAGAGGGGGGGCGAGACAGAGATAGAGGAATGGAAAGGGAGGGGGAGAGAGAGATGGAGAGAGAGAGGGAAATAGAGGGATAGATAGAGATAGATAGAAACATAGAGAAGGGGAATCAGAGAGAGAGAGAGAGAGAGAGAGAGAGAGAGAGAGAGAGAGAGAGAGAGAGAGAGAGAGATCTGAAAGGTGGATAGAGGGATTAGGAGAGAAAGAGAGACCTAAGAGGTGGAGGGAGGGAAGGAGAGAGAGGGTGAGAGATAAAGAGAGTCTGAGTGAGAGGAAGGAAGGGATAGAAGGAGAGTATAAGAGACTAGAGAGAGAGGTACGAAGATAGGGAGAGAGTGAGAAAGAGAGGTAATGAGAAAGAGAGAGAGGGAGGGGGAGGAGAGAGGGAGATAATGAGAGAGAGATACACCTGAGAGAAGGGGAGAGTGAGATAGAGAGATAGAGGATGAGAGGAAGAGACTTCAAAGATAAAGAATGGGGGAGAGAGAGAGAGAGAGACTTAAGTGAAAAATAGAGACTTGATTCTCTCCCCTTATCTCTTCCTCCATACCCCTTCTTCTCTCCCTCCTTCCTTCCCTCCCTCCCTCTCTCTCTCTCTCTCTCTCCCCCTCTCTCTTCCTCTCCCTCTACCTCTATATCCCTCTTCCTTTCCTCCCTCCCTCCCCCTACTCTCTCTCTCTCTCTCTCTCTCTCTCTCTCTCTCTCTCTCTCTCTCTCTCTTCCTTCACATTTTCTTTACTACAAATAGCATGTATGGGGTACTGAGCCTATTAGTTTGTTGCCCTACCATAACATTTTTAAGGCGTAGGAGCGCACACATGCTACTTATTACTTGTAAGCGTGTATGGGGTACTGAGCCTATTAGTTTTTTGCCCTACCAAAACATTTTTAAGGCATATGAGCATGTGCACGCTAATTGTTAGTACAGGGTGGAAAAAAAATACCATTGGGCTTGCCAACATTTTTGGGACTAACAACGCGCACACAGTTATTAATATAGTGTATACCAGGTACTTAGACATAATTTTATTTGCCCAAGAGCCTCAACGGCCTCAAAAGAAGTTTTTGAGGTCGTTGAAGGCTCCACTGCAACTGTGTCTGCGCTTCTATCATTGTTTTATACATACAAGTAAGTGATTTTTTTGTTTTTGCATGATTTCAAATGATTGAATAATCGTTCTTATTAGTTTTGTCAATATTATTGTGATTGTTTAATAGTTTTGATTCAAAAAAATAATGATAAGGTGCATATTTATGGTTATTTGTTTATTTATGAACTTTTGTTTACATATCTATGTAATATGATTCTATTTAGGACAATCAATATCAACCATGGGAAAGAACAAGCGAGGAATGATGGAACAATGAGAGGCTGAAAAGGAAAGACAAAGGCAATGTATGAAGAAATTACGTGACATAAGAACAATGGGAGAATAAGGTATGTCATCCTTAATGATGAGCTGAGATATTAGCTCCTTTTATTCCTAGAACTCATAAGCTTTTGTCACATTTTAATTTTTATAATGGGATGGTAATGATGTATTAAGGTTTGACTATATGCATTTCAGATGTTAACTGAACCCATTAAAGCATGTTTTGTCTTTGCCAGTTATTCATGTTGCTATACCAGTTATTCCTGCAACCAAGTGATTTGTTCCTGTTGCCATACAGATTGTCATAGGCGATATCATGTGTGAAATGAATAAGTGTTATGATTAATTAAAATAGATATGTATATGCTTGTATGTTCTCTCTTTTCAATTGCGGGAATAAATGAGATGTTGCGGAGAAGGTTGTCTTGTCACGTCGAGAATGCAGTTTGAGATATTCAAGGGGCGACTAAAAGTTCAGATCAACGAAGAGGATAATGAGCGTGAGGAACAACAGAAGAGTAGCAAGGCGCGCAAGACTTATTTATGTCTGACTTTAGTGGGCATCAATCTTGTAATACTGCCACGCTATATTCTTGGTTGTGGTTTGGTGTAGATCCACGGTTTTAGTGGCTTAACTCTGACTGTTCTCCTTCATGAATGTTATCTGCCTCTTCTCATCGGTGTGATCTTAATTATAGGAATTTATTGTAATTTTATTTTAAATAAGTGTCTTTGCCTCTTCTCTTAGGTTAGAAGGAAAGAGAGGGAAAAAGAGCAGAAGATTTAGAAATAAAGTTGCAGAGTGTTTTAGTCTTCTTTCATTCTGAATGATGTATCAACTTTTGAAAAGCAATGAATAAAGTTATGTTATTCTAAGCACTTGGAGTTATTTTGGAATCCTAGATACACTCATCCAAGGGGGCCCACTTGGTGAGTGATCCTGTGCCTTTGTTAAGTTAGTTTTCTTTTTCTGCTGCAGTAGATGTCTTGGCATTGATTGTTCTTGCAACCAATAGAAGCAGATCCATTGACTATTCCTGCAACCAAATCAAATAGAGTAATTACTGTTTGGTAGCTTTGGGCTTAGTTAGCATTTATTTAAGTAATTTTTATGTTAATGCAAAATTTTCCTGTAGCTATTTGGTTGTTTTAAATCTTGCTTGCTTTTCCCAAATAGATTTTAGTTGCTACAGTAATGCAGGATAGCTATCGTAGGAACTTAGTGCATATATAGTGGAGACCCATTTCAAGTAGTACGTCCCTAGATTGACAATCAAATGAACTTCAGTTATGGAGATAGTAACTTCATAGAGTGAATGTCTAAACTTTGGGTTGAGACTTTAACTATTGTTATTATTCCTATTGTTAGAGCGAACACTCACATCTCAATTCGATTTACCAAACGAACATAATGCACCTAATGCAATTGAAGAAGAGACATTTGATTTACCGTATGAACCTAATGCAATTGAAGAAGATACCAAATTGAATAATCAATTAAATGATGAACATACATCTTCTCTATTTGATGAATTGAATGTACACAATGCACCGATGTTAACACCTCCTAGAATCATTCGTAGGAAACCAAAGTATCTAATTGACATTGATGAGAATACATTGAAGCCAATGCCAAATAAAATGAATGAACGAACTTGTGGGAGAATGGTTAAAATAATATGGAAAAACTATTTTGAAAACTTAAATCAAACCGCAAGATGTCAATTAATTGTTCAAATGATTAAAAATTTGGATTTTAGAGAGACAATGAAAATTCTAGGCCTAAGATCATCTGAAAGTAACTATGAAAGAACTATTGTGAGAAATCTATTTGATGCATACCAAGCTATTGGTTCAAAATCACGTACTAAAGATTCTAATGTTGCTCGACGTGTCATTACATTAACCATAATGATCAAGAAAATAAAAAAAGATTGTTTGATAAGCAAAACAAGGAAGTCATTAAACGTTAGTAGAACAACATTAAGTAAAGCATTACAAAAGTGAGAAAAAATAGAGGAACCTAACAATAATTCTCTTTGGGAATTCTTGGGTAGACTACCACGCAAAGACAAGGTTGTTGTTGATGCACTAAGAACATTAATTAATTTTTTTTGGCATGACAACACAAAAGTTTTTCCCAACCAAAGAGATGTTGTTAGAAGGCGAATCGGGTCTACAAATCATGAGCCACATGCCAAACACTATTTGGATATGACTCAAACAAAATTTTATGAAAGATTCCTTCAAAAGTTTCCTGAAATAAGAATTTATCAAAGATTTTTTGAAATGGCAAAACTTTTTTATATGAAGATTAATCATGTATGCACCATGTGTTGTTGTAGGATGCATATTGAATTTTCCATGCACTATGATATTTTTCATCATATTTGTTCTACTTTGGACACTGACGATGTTTGGCAGGAATGCAATATACAAGCACCTCCTAAGTCGGTAAGAGATATTATTTCAAGTGTTCTATGTAATAGACATGATGGTTGCATTTATTACAAGATGCCTTGTTTGGAAGGCTTTTGTGCTATATGTGGTGGTTTGCAGCATTTACCAAGATGTGTACATTTGGAGAGCACACATGAAATTGGTTGGAAACTAGTTTCTTTTGGAAAATACAAGACAACAACATATGGAGTTAAAGATGGTAAAGAATTGAAGAGATGTTAGCTAGTGCAAAATGATGCCATAAAGCCTTGTAGGCCAAAATCGATTGCTGAGAGCGTGATGTCATCAATTTGGGACATTTGGTCCCCTGTCAACACTTAAAAACCAAAAATTGGACCAAGCATTAAAGATAGTTAGTATATCTTGTAATTTTTTTAAATTCAAACTATAATATTCTATTTTAACATGTTACAAAATTTATACCTCAGGCATCAAAGTTGCAGTTGTAGTAATTGTGGGAGGATTATGGGATACCACTGCTGCATCCTGAAATGCATATTATTTGTCTCAATTTAAATCAATGTATAAATGAAAATTCATTTATGTGTTTACAAATTTAAAGTGATTGATAAATAAAATGCTATGAATTCAAATCAACACACCTGTGTCTGTCGTTGATGGGCAAACACCATGTCCATCAACTCCTCTATCAGCGCTAAATCCTTAGTCATGCAGGCCTGACATCTACTCCTATAAATAATGCATGAATGAGATGTGGATCCATCTACAACAACTGCATCATTCGTCCCAGAGCATATCCCCAAGCAACTGACACACATATGCTGAATGGGCTCTTTGTCGCTACCTAGAGCAACTAATGGCTCATCATCCAATACAATAGGGTGTGCTAACGACGTCCCATGTTGGATGATGGCACCAATAAATGTTGTGGCCGCCTGAAGAGTCTGTAGCTCCATCAACTCTCACCTTTATTGGGACAACCTGATGCACCTTGGGTTTGGGTGCTAGGGGGCGACAACTCTCCAAGGCTACTCGCCTATAGGCTCCAGGTCTATCTTGGGCAGAGCCGCCACCTCTACCATGGAACTCTCTCATGTCAAAATAGTTTGGTCGCACATTGAGCAAAAACTCACAGTATACTTCTCTCAAAAAATACAATGGCACCTCATAATTATTACAAGGTGGATCATCAAAGACCATCCACCACCTTTGCCAAAAAATATTCTTCATCTACAAATTGGTTCACAAATATATGGGAAACCTCTTTGCATTAAGAGGTAACGAGTCACCGGTTTTAGGATCAACAAAAAGGGCACACATTTGTTGTTTACTAATATTTTTGTTTTTCATTCCTCGTATGATAACCCATCAACATAGTATTTACGACACCTATCCCTAAAGTTTCCCCATTTTTTAATTTGTGTGAAAACAGTTATGGCACCACTAGCTAATGTTTCTAGGCTAGTGGCGAGGGATTTATGATGCTCAAGTTCAATTTTTTTCAATTTATTAATCAGTCTATTTATTTTAGACGTGTTTTGCCCTAACTGATTAATTAATTGCTCCTATGTTTCAGGTGTGTGGTCAAAAGGAGGAATTGGGGGTGTATCTTGTGAGTTTTCAGGAGCTGCATTTTGCTTTTCTTGTTGTGGATTATTAGAATCTAGTTTTTGAAACAAAAAATAAAAAAACCTAATCAAAATTAATGAAATTAAATTCAAAACGTAAAACAAATTGAATAAACAGGAAAAAGACAAAAATTAAGAAAAACTAACGGGTATGTGCACAAAGATGGTGGTCAGAAAAGTGGACACCACCCCCAAAAAACATGAAAAAACAAGTAGTGCATACGCGGTTATAAAATTTGAAATCACCGCGTATGCACTTAGGTTCATTGTTCCTGAGCCTAAAAAAGGTAATGCATACACACTACCTTTAGGAAAGTGAGCACGTACGTGCTAGTTTTAGGAAATGAGCGCGTACGTGCTACTTTTAGGAAAATGAGCGTGTAAGCTCTAATAAGCCCCGAAGGACCGCGTACGCAGTACCTGTCAAAAAAAGTTTTTAAAAAAAATTGGGTCTTATTTTCCCGTGATAGTCATGTTTTTTTCCTCATTTTTTTCGCCAAACCGCGAACGAGGTGCCTCATTTCTCCTCTAGACACTATGGATCAAGGCTAGTTTTTGTTAACTTTTGTCTTTCTTTCTCATTTGTTCAATTTGTTTTACGTTTTGAATTTAATTTCACTAATTTTGATTAGGTTTTTTCATTTTTTGTTTCAAAAACCATATTCTAATAATCCACAACAAGAAAAACAAAATGCACCTCCTAAAAACACACAAGACACACCCCCAATTCCTCCTTTTGACCGCACATCTGAAACACAAGAATAATTAATTAATCAATTAGGACAAAATACGTCTAAAATCAATAGGCTGATTGATAAATTAAAAACATCCAAACTTGAGCATCATAAATCCCTCACCACTAGCCTAGAAACATTAGCTAGTGGTGCCATAGTTGTTTCCACACAAATTTCTAAATGGGGAAACTTTAGGGATAGGTGTCGTCAATACTATGCTAATGGGTTATCATACGAGGGAGTGAAAAACAAAAATATTACTAAACAACAAATTTGTGCCCTTTTTGTTGATCCTAAAACTGGTCAGTCGTTACCTCTTAATGCAAAGAGGTTTCTCATACATTGGTGTACCAATGTGCAGATGAAGAATCTTTTTTGGCAGAGGTGGTGGATGGTCTTTAATGATCCACCTTGTAATAATTATGAGGTGCCTTTGTATTTTTTGAGAAAAGTATACTGTGAGTTTGTGCTCAATGTGTGGCCAAACTATTTTGACATGAGAGAGTTCCATGGTAGAGGTGGTAGCTCTGCCCAAGATAGACTTGGAGCTCGTAGGTGATTAGCCCCGGAGAGTCATCGCCCCCTAGCACCCAAACCCAAGGTGCATCAGGTTGTTCCAATAGAGCTAAAAGAGTCGATGGAGCTACAGACTCTTCAGGTGGTCACATCATTTACTAGTGCCATCATCCAGTATGGGACATTGTTAGCACACCCTATTATACTGGATGATGAGCCATTAGTTGCTCCAGGTGGCGACAGAGAGCCCATTCAACATATGTGTGTCAGTTGCTTGGGGATATGCTCAGGGATAGATGATGCAGTCGAGGCAGATGGATCCACATCTCATCCATGCACGATTTGCAGGAGTAGATGTTAGGCCTGCACGACTGAGGATTTCTCGCTAACAGATGAGTTGATGGACATGGCGTTTGCCCATTAGCAACATACTAGGTGAGTTGATTTGAATTCGTAGCTTTTTATTTATCAGTCACTTTAAATTTGTAATTATATAAGTGAATTTTCATTTATACATCGATTTAAATTGAGACAAATAATATGCATTTCAGGATGTAGTAGTGGTAGCCCATACTCCTCCCCCAGTTACTACAGCAGCAACTTCGATGCCCGAGGTATAAATTTTGTAACATGTTGAAATATAATAGTGCACTTTTAATTCAAAAATATTACAAGATATACCAACTATCTTTAATGCTTGGTCCAATTTTTGGTTTGTAGGTCTTGACAGGCGACCAAATGTCCCAGATTGATGACATCACGCTCTTAGCGATCAATTTTGACCTACAAGGCTATACGGTATCATATTTTGTACAACCCTTTTTATGTATTGTTTTGATGGAATTTTAAGTCATTTCATTTTAGATTTTTTAAATTATGTTTAATATATTATCTGTACTAATATCTCATGTTATTTTGTTTTTTTAGGCTACCCCCTCCGTGTCTAGGCCTCGTCCTAAGAAAAAGAATTCCTCGAAGATGCCAAGATAGGGAAAGAAGGTAATTGAACATATTTTTAGTTGTACAATTATTTGAAAATTTTGAAATCAAGTATTAGTTGGGGTTTGTAGATTGATTAGTGTTTTTTTGTCTATTTTACATGTACAACGATCATTGAGCTATGTGGATTTGTTGAATGCAACTGATTAGCCCATGGATCAAGAGAGGATGGAGGTATGCATCTCCACTTTATTTTCTTTATTTCATGATTATATGCACGCGTACATGTGAACTTGTGATATATTATAATCTTATAATCTTTTCATATAGGAAATATCCATAGTTGTTTCATCAATGGCGAGCCCTCCTCTGTGCACTGGAGAAGCATCTCAGGATCCGATACACTTTTGTTTGATATATTACATTAATTGTTTTTAACCTACAATACTTATCATTATATTAATTATATTTAATCTTTGATCATTTTTTGTATAGGTAATAGCGACAGTTTCTCCATCGATGGTGAGCCATCCTCAGTCCATTGGAGAAGCATCTCAGGCACCGACACGTCATTGTTCTCTATATTATAGCTTTTAAGTGTTTTTGATATATTTATGTTAGTACATTATATTAATTGTACATTTAATCTACAATAGAACCCTTCGTGGTATGACCATAACATGGATCCTTTTAAGTATGTCTTCAAGAAAACTCCTAAGAGTGACAAGGAGAGGAGAGCGAAGACATTAGCTCCTAAATCAACTGATGAGGTAATCTACATTTCAATTGCAAATGAATTATATTTAAATGCATAGTTATGTTGTTAATTGTGAACTTTGGTTGTCATGTGCACAAACCTACATCACGAACGCGTTGGGGTGGGTAGGTTTACGCTAGGCATCCTCCTCTTGTGCATCCCAACACACCGGAACGTCGAGAGTCATACCCTACATATGCGATCTCTCAAGTGCCCTGAGTCGAAAAAATTATCAAAATTTGATGGACTATTTCTTCCAATTCAGGACACATATGATCAATACCTTTGAACTTGTGGGTTCGCATGAGGCTCCTCTACAATGGCCTATCTCGGTTTTTGATGACTCAGAGCCATTTTCAATTGGTAGCATTTTTTCGCCGGCTGCAAAACTGTCAGTTGCAGGATAGACTATAATTCATTTGGTTCATCGTGTGCACAAATCGATGTCACGAGCACATCCGAATGGGTAGATTTACACTAGGCATGCTCCTCTCATGCATCCCAATGCTTCATAACCTTGAGAGTCATACCCTACTGGCACGATCTCTCAAATGCCCTGAGTCCAAAAAATTATCAAAATTTGACACACTGTTTCTTCCAATTCAGGACACATATGATCAATCTGTTTGAACCTATGGGGTTGCGTGAGGCTCCTCTACAATGGCCTATCTCAAGTTTTGATGACTCAGAGTGATTTTCAATTGGTAACATTTTTTTGCCTGCTGCAAAAATTGTCAGTTGCTTGCAATGCAAAGTTATAGGATAGGCTAGAATTGATTTGGTTCATCGTGTGCACAAACCGAATTTCAAGTGGGTAGTTTTACGCTAGGCATGCTCCTCTCGTGCATCCCAAAGCATCGAAATGTCGAGAGTCATACCCTACTAGTACGATCTCTCAAGTGTCCTGAGTCTAAAAAATTATCAAACTTTGACAGACTGTTTCTTCCAATCCAGGATACATATGATCGATCTATTTGAACTTGTGGGGTTGCATGAGGCTCCTCTACAATGGCCTATCTTTGTTTTTGATGATTAGGAGCCATTTTCAATTGGTAGCATTTTTTTGCCTACTGTAAAAATCGTCAGTTACATGCAATGCAAAGTTTCAGGATAGGCTAAAATTAATTTGGTTCATCGTGTGTGCAAAATAATGTCACAAGCGTGTCTGGGTGGGTAGGTTTATGCTAGGCATGCTCCTCTTGTGCATCCCAAAGCATCGGAATGTCGAGAGTCATACCCTATCGGTGCGATCTCTCAAGTGTCTTGAGTCCAAAAAATTATCAAACTTTGAAGGATTGTTTCTTCCAATCTAGGACACATATGATCAATATGTTTGAATTTGTGGGGTCGTATGAGGCTCCTCTACAATGGCCTATCTCCGTTTTTGACGACTCGGAGCCATTTTCAATTGGTAGCATTTTTTCGCTTGCTGCAAAAACTGTTAGTTACATGCAATGCAAAGTTGCAGGATAGGCTAGAATTGATTTGGTTCATCATGTGCAGAAACTGACATCATGAGCGCATCCAGGTGAGTAGGTTTGCACTAGGCATGCTCCTCTCATGCATCCCAAAGCATCGGAATGTCGAGAGTCATGCCCTACCCCCGAGTCCGAAAAATTGTCAAACTTTGACGGTCTGTTTCTTTCAATCCATGATACATATGATCGATCCATTTGAACTCGTGGGGTTGCATGAGTCTCCTCTACAATGACGAATTAGAGCCATTTTCAATTGGTAGAATTTTTTTGCCTGCTGCAAAAACTGTTAGTTGCATGCAATGTAAAGTTGCGGGATAGGCTAGAATTGATTCGGTTCATCGTGTGCACAAACCGACGTCACGAGTACTTCTGGGTGGGTAGGGTTACGCTAGGCATGCTCCTCCTCATGCATCCCAAAGTGATAGAACGTCGAGAGTCATACCCTACCAATGCGATGTATAAGTTGCTTGACAACGTTTTTGACAATTTTTTTGACAATAATGACAACTTTTGCTCAAATTGTATCTAGACTCAATCTATGACCCCTATGACCCGGTAATGACAAATAATTCTCCATGATTATACAAGAATCGAGAATTCTCATGATTGACCTTATCACATCACATAAACTCAAAACATAGTCATAAAACATAGACACAAAAAATAGTCACAAAACATTGTCACATATTATTCAAAAATTTGCCTCTAAATATGGTCAAATCAACTCTTGGCTATTTCAATATAAAAAAAAATTCTTACAAATCATCTCATGGGCTTTTAGACAAAATTTAGCATTACAATATGTGTGATTTATCTCATCTCCATTTTAATATACAAAATTTGGCATCTACATATGTACAAATCAACTCATTGCCATTTAAATATACAAAATTATGCCCCTAAACATGTGAAAATCAGCTCAACGGCATTTATATATATAAAATTCTCAAAATCATTCTACTCTGAACCGTAGAATCAATCAAGTGAGCCTTCAGGATCGGCTCTAACCCGTATTGTGTCAAGTATTGCCTCATGGTTAGATTCACGAACTTTCCATAAAATCTTGTTATGACAACAAGGTTAGAGAAATGAAGAATATGTCTGTGTGTTTCAAAATCCTCGAATAACCAAAAGTCAGAATTCTTGATAGGGTATCTCCTAAGCCATGTTCCTGTCACGACAACAGACCCTATTGGGTACTCAATACCCTCTCTATCAATGATTGTGGTTGTCAATTTTCTTTTTGGCTCAACACAATGACACAAATAGTAATCTGTTCCTTCTTCATTGTTCTCTTCTGCAACAACTACATACACATGACCTGCATTTTATAAAGTGTTCATTAATACCAAAAATAAAGTATGATGTACACCAAAATGAACCAAAAAGAATAATTGTAGAAAAATTAACTCAAAAAATCACCCGAGTCTATTAGGTTGGATACATGGTCAAAATCCACTGATGTCTCCATCTGGCTCAATTGTAGTGCTTTGGGAATTTGATATGTATCAATGGGAACCAACGGTCTACAAGACCATTTGTCAACCCACTCTTGTGATTCACATTCTTCCCACAAATAATACATGCATGAAGAGAAAAAAACATACCATCTGTCTTGTATAAATTACTAGTGAACTTGAATTTGAACTCAGAAATGAGTGCATGTCACTCGATCCTACAACCGTACAACAATCTAGATAGTTTTCAATGTTAGATTCCATGATCAAACAAAAATATCTATGAACCATTGACGTACGCGGATTACCTGGACCCATCATACAATTGTTTCTTCATCTATCAACTTAGCATCACCTTCGTACTTAAATTCTTCTCTAGCTAAGGCTCTTTTTACACATGATCCTATACCATCATGCTCTCCCTTACCATGTTTAGCCTCAGTGAAATTCCAAAAATGTTGTACATCGCTTGTCATATGCATCCTTGTCAACCAATAAAACATCCTTGCATTCTTTAATTATGCGGTGCAATTATCTGACCATATTAAGTGTTGGTTGTATCGTATGTTCCTTTCCCTTAAACTGTCATAGAAAACTTTAAAGCATCCTTGTACAAACTCTGATGAATGAGTACGGTCATCACTTATGTAGAAGTGATACTCTCTTACGACCTTTCTATCCTCCTATGTGCTATCATCTGCATGCATAAATGCTATGTGTAAAAAAAATAGAAACTTGTGTATAATGATAATACATGCATTGCACTTCATTTTGAGGTTGTAATGCATAATTTTCAACAAAATCAACGATAGAGACAATGGTGCCAAGAGGAAATGTGTCCTTACATAACTTTAATTTCTCATCTAACCATCGAGCTCTATGTGTATGCATTATGTACTCATAAACTAGTTTCTCTTGAAACATTTTCATAAATTCAGCTACACATATATCATTTTTCACTAGCTCACATCTCTTCAAATCTTTTCCATCTTTAACTCCATATGTGATTGTCTTGTATTTTCCAAAACAAGCTAGTTTCCTACCAATTTCATGTGTGCTCTCCAAATGTACACATCCTGGTAACTGTTGCAAACCACCACATATAGCACAAAAACCTTCCAAACAAAGCATCTTATAATAAATGCAACCATCATGTCTATTACATAGCACACTTGAAATAAATTCTCTTACCGACTTAGGAGGTGCTTGTATATTGCATTCCTGCAAAACATCGTTAGTGTGCAAAGTAAAACAAATATGACAAAAAATATCATAGTGCATCAAAAATTCAATATGAATCCTACAACAACATGTGGTGCGTACATGATTAATCTTAATATAAAAAGGTTTTTACATTTCAAAAAATCTTTGAGAAATTCTTATTTGAGGAAACTTTTGAAGGAATCTTTCATAAAAATTTGTTTGAGTCATATCCAAATAGTGTTTGGCATGTGTCTCATGACTTCTAGACTCGATTCGCCTTCTAACAACATCTCTTTGGTTGGGCAAAACTCCTGTGTTGTCATGCCAAATTTTTTTAATTAATGTTCTTAGTGCATCAACAACAACCTTGTCTTTGCGTGGTAGTCTACCCAAGAATTCCCAAAGAGAATTATTGTTAGGTTCCTCTATTTTTTCTCGCCTATGTAATGCTTTACTTAATGTTGTTCTACTAACGTTTAATGACTTGCTTGTTTTGCTTATCAAACAATCTTTTTTTAATTTTCTTGCTCATTATGGTTGATGTAATGACACGTCGAGTAGCATTAGAATATTTAGTACGTAATTTTGAACCAATAGCTTGATATGCATCAAATATATTTCTCACAATCATTTTTTCACTGTTACTTTCAGATGATCTTAGGCCTTGCATTTTCATTGTCTCTCTAAAATTCAATTTTTTTATCATTTGAACAATTAACTGACATCTTGCGGTTTGATTTAAGTTTTCAAAATAGTTTTGCCATATTCTTTTAACCATTCTCCTACAAGTTCGTTCATTCATTTTATCGGGCAATGGCTTGAATATATTCTCATCAATGTCAATTAGATACTTTGGTTTCCTACGAATGATTCTAGGAGGTGTTAACATCAGTGCATTATGTAAATTCAATTCATCAAATAGAGAAGGTGTATGTTCATCATTTAATTGATTATTCAATGTGGTATCTTCTTCAATTGCATTAGGTTCATACGGTAAATCAAATATCTCTTCTTCAATTGCATTACGTGCATTATGTTTGTTTGGTAAGTCTAATTGAGATGTTGAGGATGACATACCTTCTTCTCCCATTGTTCTTATGTCACGTAATTTTTTCATACGCTGGCTTTGTCTTTCCTTTTCAGCCTCTCATTGTTTAATAGTTCCTCGCTTCTTCTTTCCCATGGTTGATATCGGTTGTCCTAAATAGAATCGTATTACATATATATATGTAAACAAAATTTCATAAACAAACAAACAACCATAAATATGCATCTTATCATTATTTTTTTGAATCAAAACTATTAAACAATCACAATAATATTGACAAAACTAATAAGAACAACAATTCAATCATTTGAAATCATGCAAAAACAAAAAATTCACTTACTTCTATGTATAAAATAGTGATAGAAGTGCAGACGCAGTTGCAGTGGGACCTTCAAGGACCTCAAAAACTTCTTTTGAGGTCGTTGAGGCTCTTGGGAAAATAAAACTATGTCTAAGTACCCCGTATGCGCTATATTACTAACCGTGTGCGCGTTGTTAGTCCATAAAATGTTGGCAAGCCCAATAGTATTTTTTTCCACGCTGTACTAATAAGTAGCACGTATGCGTTCCTACACCTTAAAAATGTTATGGCAGGGTCGCAAACTAATAGGCTCAGTACCCTGTACGTGCTTACAAGTAATAAGTAGCACGTACGCGCTCCTACGCCTTAAAAATGTTATGGCAGAGAAGTCAACTAATAGGTTCAGTACCCCATACATGTTATTTCTAGTAAACAAATTGTGAAGGAAAATGGAGAGAGAGAGAGAGAGAGAGAGAGAGAGAGAGAGAGAGAGAGAGAGAGAGAGAGAGAGAGTACGGGGGAGGAGAGAGAGTACGGGGGAGGGAGGGAGGGAGAGAGGGAGAGAAGAAGGGGTATGGAGGAAGGGAGAAGGGGAGAGAGGGATAGGAAGAGAGAGGGAAGAGAGAGAAGGAGAGAGAGAGAGAGAGAGAGAGAGAGAGAGAGAGAGAGAGAGAGGGGGAGTGAGGGAAGGAGGGAGAGAAGAAGGTGTATGAAGGAAGAGAGAAGGGGAGAGAATCAAGTCTCTATTTTTCACTTAAGTCTCTCTCTCTCTCTCTCTCTCCCATTCTTTATCTCTGAAGTCTCTTCCTCTCATCCTCTATCTCTCTATCTTACTCTCCCCTTCTCTCAGGCGCCCTCCGCCTCTTAGCTCTCTCTTTCTCTCCCAATCCCTCTATCCACCTCTTAGATCTCTCTATATCTCCCCCACTCCCTCTCTCTCTCTCTCTCTCTCTCTCTCTCTCTCTCTCTCTCTCTCTCTCTGTGAGTCCCCTTCTATAAGTTGCTCTTTATCTCTATCTCTCCCTCTATTTCCCTCTCTCTCTCCATCTCTCTCTCCCCCTCCCTTTACCTTTCTTTATCTGTGTCTCCCCCCCTCTCTCTCTCCATCTCTCTTTCACTCGTTTATCTCTTGACTCTCCCTCTCAGTGTCTATCTATCTATCTCACTCTCCTCCTCTCTTAGGTGTATCTATCTCCCATTCTATCCCTCTCCTCCCCCTCTCTCCCTCTCTAGGGTCATATGGTATTCTTAGGGGTCATATGGTATCCTAGGGATCCATGCATGTGTCCTAAGGGGTCATAGGATACCATATGACTCCATAGGACACCATATGACTCCTTAGGAAACCATATGACCCATAATGACACATAAGAGGTCATATGGAGTCCTAAGGGGTCATATGACACCATATGACACCATATGACCCCTTAGCACACCATATGACCCATAATGACACCAAATGGTATCCTAAGGGGTCATAGAACACTATATGACCTTTTAGGACACCATACGACCCATAACAACACCATATGGAGTCCTAAGGGGTCAAATGGTGTCCTAAGGGGTTGTAGGAGACCATATGACCCCTAAAGACACCATATAGTGTCCTAAGGGGTCATCAGGTGTCCTAGGGGTCATAGGACACCATAAGACTCATAACAACACCATATGGTGTTGTAAGCGGTCATAGGGCACCATATGACCCTTAGAACAAAATATTATCCCTAACAACATCTAAGAGGTCATAGGGTGTCTTAAAGGGTCATAGGACACTATATGATCCCTTAGCACACCATAGGACCTATAACGACACCAAATAGTGTCCTAAAGGGTCATAGAACACCATATGACCCTTTAGGACACCATATGGTGTTGTTATGGGTCGTATGGTGTCCTAAGGGGTCATATGGCATCCTATGACCCCTTAGGACACCATATGGTGTCGTTATGGGTCATATGGTGTCTTAAGGGGTCATATGGTGCCCTACGGGGTCATAAGACACTATATGTCTAATAACTAAATGATGAACGAATAGTACCAAACCGGTACTAAGAGGGGGGGTGAATTAGTACAAATAAAAACACAACCTTAAACTGGTTTGTCAGCAGACATTGTGCATTGACAGACAAATAGTAACACCGGTCCTTAAACAGAGTACAACCGCGAAAACCCAGAATAACTAAGACAAGCATGAACCGATTCACACTTATCTACTCACATAATCTAACACTTCATCTCCATTTCACCCTAATGCACGAATAGACAATATACCATCACATCTGTACTTATTACAGCTAGATCAACATGAATCATCGCTTAATAGAAAACAATCATAGCATCACATGAAAAAAACATCACACTTGACACAAATATTTTTCACGTGGAAACCCAACTGGGAAAAACCACGATGGGGATGAATACCCACAAGCTTGTTTTTGAACTTTTTAGAAGTCTGCTCTGTTAGGAGCCTTGTCTGGTTAAAGACAGATACAATAGGTTCTGTTAGGAACCGATCCTGTTAGGGATCACCCAGTTAAGGGATGGCTACAATACCTGGTTAAGGGTTAAACCCTGTTAAAGGTTACCTTGTTAGAGGATTTCAAGAACTCAATAGCTAAAGGATATCAATGACTCAGTAGCTTTGAGTTACCCCGTTAAAGGATTTACAGCAAGCCGGTTAAGGCTACCCTGTTAAGGGATTTCACAATTCTTGAAGTGGTTAAAGATCAACAGGTATAACAATGACCTGATAATAGCACTCAATGCCAATGCAGATCCGCTTAAGCTCCTCTTCACCTTCTACACTTACACTCTGCAGATATCACTTCTCTCCTCTGGTCTGGCAAGAATCATGTATCTCTTCTCTTAGATACACACACACAACTTTTGCCAAAAACCTCTGAAAGAATCACAACATCGACCTTATAGGAAAATAGATAGGTTGGTAGCATAAACCCTAAACCTGTAAGGTTAAGGAATTCAAACGGTTCAATCCTGACCATTGAGCATACTGCATTAAATGCAACAGTCTTGATCCAATCTCAAGACATTCTCCATCATTTGTTTTCCATTGATTTCATGGCGACTGATAACCCATCACACGTTATCACCATTTACAAACTTTGCACATTCCCGAGGTAGATAGGAACAATCTCCTTCATGCAAGATCCTTCACGCACACAAGGCTTACATGGAAACACTATCTGTTCTTCGTTACCATGCTAACTCATCACACAAAGTCACCGGTTGAGCCACACAGGCTTGAAGCACACCAATCGGAAACCCTGAAGTTGAGACCACCAACCAATAGTTATACACTGCTTCCATGTGTCGGTTCCCATAACCATATGCCGGTTCACCTTGAACAAACACACCGCTTCACTTTGGCACAAATGTTGGTTCACAGTATTATACCGATTCTCACATATGTCGGTTCTCACCTCTTCAGCATATTGACATCAATGACAACATACAATGTCATTATGTCCACATACCGGTTTTCATACCGGTTCACATAATGCCAACAATCTCCCCCTTTGGCATTGATGGCAATATACAAAGATATCTCTCCGCTTCACATCTTCTCCCCCAATTTATGCAGATATCTTCTCTGCTTCACATCTTCTCCCCCTTTGACAACAATGACAAAGTGGAGGCACAAGCTTCCCTGTTCCATTATGCTGCTCCCCCTGAGGAGTAGCATCCTTCAACACATTAGTCCAAAAAGAAATGACTATGCAATATCTGACTGATGTGGAGCAAATAATTTTAGTTCACCTCCTGAAGGGGCAGTACCCCTAATTCACCTCTTAAGTAAATAAATGTAGTCTTTGGGAGAGGCTTGGTGAATATGTCTGCTAACTGCTCCTTACTGGAAACATGTTCCAGTGCAATCTCTTTGTTCTTAACCTTTTCCCTCAAGAAATGATACTTGAGCTCAAAATGCTTGGTTCTAGAATGTAAAACCAGATTCTTTGAAATATTGATAGCACTTGTGTGATCACAAAATATGCTTACTGGTTCAGATACAAGAACTTTGAAGCCATTTAATACATGCTTCATCCAGATTGTCTGAGTGCAGTTCATGAAAGCTGCAACATATTCTGCTTCTGCTGTAGATTGGGAGATACAACTCTGCTTCTTACTCATCCATGAGACCCGTCTACCACCGAGAAAGAATGCACCATCGGTTGTGCTCTTCCAGTCATCCACATTACCTACCCAATCAACATCTGTGAATACTTTCAGGTTGAAATCATTGTTGTATGGGTACCACAATCCATAGTCAATTGTTCCCTTTAGATACCTAAGAATCTGCTTGAGTACAACCAAGTGGGATTCTCTTGGACTTTTCTGGAACCTTGCAGTAATGCCAACTGCATGTGCAATATCCAGTCTTCTATGCACTACATAATGCAACTTACCAATCATTGATCGGTATTCCTTCTCATCAACCAATGTTGAGTCATCCTCTTTGGATAGTTTACAACCTGTCACCATCGGTGTACCAACCGGTTTTCTATCTTCCATTCCAAAGGTCTTCAACACCTCTTTGACATACTTGGACTGAGTGATAAAGATTCCATCTTTCATCTGTTGAATCTGCAGTCCAATGAAGAACTTAATCTCCCCTATGAGTGACATCTCAAACTCCTTATTCATCTCATCTACAAACTCATGACTCATCTTGTCATCTCCACCAAAGATAATGTCATCAACAAATACCTCACAGATCAGAATCTGATCTCCTTTAGTTTTCAAGTAGATATTGCTATCTTCACTTGTTCTCTCAAATCCAATTTTCACAAGATGGGAGTGCAGACGTTCATACCATGCTCTAGGTGCCTGCTTTAGACCATATAAGGCTTTATGTAGCCTACACACCATGTCATTGTCTTCAGATAGGGAAAACCCATCTGGTTGCTCTATATACACCTCCTCTTCAAGTACACCATTTAGGAATGTAGATTTTACATCCATTTGATAAACTTTGAATCCTTTAAAAGATGCATATGCAAGAAGCATACGAACTCCTTCCAATCTGGCTACAGGAGCAAAAGTTTCTCCATAGTCTTCGCCTTCTTCTTGTTCATATCCTTTACACACCAATTTGGCTTTGTTCCTGATCATTGTGCCATCCTCATTCAGCTTATTTCTGAAGACCCTTTTGGTACCAATGACATTTTTATGCTCTGGTCTGGGTACCAAAGACCATGTACCATTTTTCTCTATCTGGTCAAGTTCCTCTTCCATTGCCTTGATCCAGTCTTCATCTTTATGTGCCTCTTTGAATGACTTAGGCTCAAATTCAAAGATCAAACATGAGTTTTCTCTGACCTTTCTTCTTGTAAGGATTCCAACATCCTTATCTCCTATGATATGCTTAGGATCATGATTCAACTTGACATATCGAGGAATGGTCTTAACAGATTCCTCTTGCTTTTCTTCTTCATCCTCATCTCCATCAGTATCAGCATCTACATCTGCCGGTGTAGGAACACTATTACTAGTACTTGGTTGACTAACAACCGGTTCCCAAAAGGTTACAACCGATTCATTTTCCGCTTGCTCACTACCGGTTTCCTCAATTTTCTTAGAGGTTTCATCAACTCTTACATTGATGCTTTCCATAATTCTCTGAGTCCTATTATTGAAGCACTTGAGAGCTTTGCTCTTGGTGGAATACCCTAGGAATATTCCCTCATCACATTTCGTATCAAATTTGCTCTGGTGTTCACTCCTCTTGATGTAACATTTGCTACCAAACACTCTAAAGTAGCTAACAACAAGTGTCTTACCGGTCCAATACTCATAAGGAGTTTTATCCTTACCTTTCTTGATGAGTACCTGGTTCATTGTGTAGACTGCAGTGCTCACCGCTTCACTCCAAAAGGCGTGAGCTACCTTTCCTTGAATCAACATGGTTCTAGCTTCTTCAACCATAGTCCGGTTATTCCTCTCTACTAGGCCATTTTGTTGTAGAGTCCGGGGGGTAGACAGTTGCCTCTTGATGCCATGTTCTTCCCAGTACTTATTGAATTCACCGGAAGTGAATTCCCCTCCTTGATCAGTTCTCAGGCACTTGATCCTTTTGCCGCTTTCCTTCTCCACTAATGCTCTGAAAGCTTTGAACTTTACAAAAGCTTCAGACTTATCTTTCAAGAATGTGACCCACATCATTCTTGAGCAGTCATCAATGAGAATCATGAAGTACCTATCACCCTGCACACTTCTAGTTTTCATACGACCACAAAAATCAGTATGCACAAGATCAAGCAAATTGTCAACAGTGAAAGGTTTACCTTTAAAGGTTGAGGAAGACATTTTCCCCAATTGACACTCTCTGCACAAGGCATTATCCGGTTTGCTTAGCACTGGCAACCCTCTAACTGCCTTGATCTTACTAGCCTTCACAATGTTATCAAAGTTTACATGGCAGAGTCTCCTATGCCATATCCAGCTATCATGAAATTTAGCCATAAGACATGTACTTATATTTGCATTCAACTGAAATAGGTTACCTTTGGTCTGCATGCCAGTGGCCACCAGTTCACCATTCTTTCCTTTGATTCTCCACACTCCATTCTTGAATTCTAGAGTGAGACCACTATCATTCAGCTGGGAAACACTTAGAAGGTTGTGTCTGAGACCATCAACCCAATACACATTGTCTGCACTACTCTTTCCATTCAGAGAGATGGACCCTCTACCTTTGACCATGCATGGTGCATCATTTCCAAAGCGAACCACACCACCATCATATTCTTCCAAGGATAGAAACTTGCTCCGGTCACCAGTCATATGGTGAGAACAGCCACTACCAATGATCCACTCATTGGAATTATCAAACCAGGAGACAAGAGCCTTCTTGTCTAACACATCTTCCTTGATAGCAACACACACAATGTCTTCATTTTCTTCATCCTCTGATTCCTCATCTGCGACACCTTCATCAACTGCCACAAAATAGTTTCTCCAGTTTCCTCCTTTGAATTTCTTGAACCTTTTTGGTTTGTCCTTGTTGTCGCCATTAGGACAGTTAACAACAATATGTCTTATCCGATTACAAGAAAATCATTTCAAAGGGAGCTTACCTTTGTATTTGCTGGTTCCAATAGGAAGTTTCCTGTCAAGAAGAGCTTCAAATTCCATTAGAAATTCCTCATCATCCATTACTCTACCCTGTCTTGTTTCAGCACTAGTGCTTGCTTCTTTTCCTTTTTTGGATGGTACAATAGAAGCTTTAAAAGTTGATTCAATCTTTTGAACACTACCATCAAAACTATTTAGCTCATAAGCTGTTAACTTTGCAATGATGGAGTCTAGCGACACCTTAGTCTTGTCTATTGATCTCAGCTCCTAAATAGCAGCAACCCTTATTGCATAGACCAGCAACAGAGATCTCAAGACTTTGCTTACCACAATGGAATCTTCCATTTTACCACCTGCACTCTTGATATCTCCAACAACGGTTTTGATTCTTATACCATACTGTTGAATGGTCTCTCCTTCAACCATCCGCATGTCTTCAAACTTCCCTCTAAGGCTTTCTTCCTTAGCTTGTTTTACATGCTCATCACTGCCATAGATATTTTCAAGAGTATCCCATACCTCTTTGGGATTTACCTTATCTTGGACATCAATAAACTCAATGTCAGATAAACTACTAATTAGGGCTTCCATGACTTGCCCATTCTCTTGCATCTCCCTCTTTTGGTCATCGATGAGAGTATTGGTAGGGGCAAGATAGGCATTCTCAACATAGCTCCAGTGTTGAGCACCCATTCTTCTGATGTATATCTTCATTATGTCTTTCCATATACTGAAATTTTCTCTATTAAACTTTGGACCTTCCCTCTTCATCATTTAACTGGGATCTTTACCTCAAGCGATTAAGCTTATAACACAGAGGACGTGGAGGATGCTCTGATACCAATTGATAACTAAATGATGAACAAATAGTACCAAACCAGTATTGAGAGGGGGGGGTGAATCAGTACAGACAAAAACACAACCTTAAACCGGTTTGTCAGCAGACACTATGCATTGACAGACAAACAGTAACACCGGTCCTTAAATAGAGTACAACCGAAAAACCCCAGAATAACTGAGACAAACATGAACCGGTTCACACTTATCTACTCACATAATCTAACACTTCATCTCCATTTCACCCTAATGCATGAACAAGCAATATACCATCATAGATGTACTTATTACTGCTAGATCAACATGAATCACCGCTTAACAGAAAACAATCATAGCATCACATGAAAAAAACATCACACTTGACACAAATATTTTTCACATGGAAACCCAACTGGGAAAAACCACGGTGGGGATGAATACCCACAAGCTTGTTTTTGAACTTTTTAGAAGTCCGCTCTATTAGGAGCCTTGTCCGGTTAAAGACAGATACAATAGGTTCTGTTAGGAACCGATCCTGTTAGGGATCACCTGGTTAAGGGATGGCTACAATATCCAGTTAAGGGTTAAACCCTGTTAAAGGTTACCTTGTTAGACGATTTCAAGAACTCAATAGCTAAAGGATATCAATGACTCAGTAGCTTCGAGTTACCCTATTAAAGGATTTACAGCAAGCCAGTTAAGGCTACCCTGTTAAAGGATTTCACAACTGTTGAAGTGGTTAAAGATCAATAGGTATAACAATGACCTGATAATAGCACTCAATGCTAATGCAAATCCTCTTAAGCTCCTCTTCACCTTCTGCACTTACACTCTGCAAATATCACTTCTCTCCTCTGGTCTGGCAAGAATCACGTATCTCTTCTCTTAGATACACACACACAACTTTTGCCAACAACCTCTGAAAGAATCACAACATCGACCTTATAGGAAAACAAATAGGTTGGTAGCATAAACCTTAAACCCTAAACCTGTAAGGTTAAGGAATTCAAACGGTCCAATCCTGACCGTTGAGCATACTGCATTAAATGCAACAGTCTTGATCCAATCTCAAGACATTCTCCATCATTTGTTTTCCACCGATTTCATGGCGGCTGATAACCCATCACACGTTATCACTGTTTACAAATTTTGCACATTCCCGAGGTAGATAGGAACAATCTCCTTCATGCAAGATCCTTCACGCGCACAAGGCTTACGTGGCAACACTATCTATTCTTCATTACCATGCTAACTCATCACACAAAGTCACTGGTTGAGCCACATAGGCTTGAAGCACACCAACCGGAAACCCTAAAGTTGAGACCACCAACCAGTAGTCATACACCACTTCCATGTGCCAGTTCCCATAACCATATGCCGGTTCACCTTGAACAAACACACTGCTTCACTTTGGCACAAATGTTGGTTCACAGTGTTATACCGGTTCTCACATATGTCGGTTCTCAGCTCTTCAGCATATTGACATCAATGACAACATACAATGTCATTATGTCCACATACCAGTTCTCATACCGGTTCACATAATGCCAACAATGACCTCTTAGGAAACAATATGACCTCTAATGACACTTAAGGGGTCATATGGTGGGTTAATAAAATGATACATTATTTAAAGTTATGAATAAAGGGTATGTGCACAAAGATGGTGGTCAGAAAAGTGGACACCACCCAAAAAAAAAATGAAAAAACAAGCAACATGTACGTAGTTATAAAATTTGAAATCACCTCATATGCACTTAGGTTCGTTGTTCCCAAGCCTAAAAAAAGGTAGCGTGTATGCATTGCTTTTAGGAAAGTGAGTTCGTACACGCTCATAAGCCCTAAAGAACCACGTATGCGGTACCTGTCAAAAAAGTTATTTAAAAAAAACTGAGCCTTATTTTCCCATGATCACCGCGTTTTTTTCCCCATTTCCTCCACAAAACCGCGAACAGGGTGCCGCATTTCTCCTCCAAACGCTATGGATTAAGGTGGTCTATTATTTTGATCTTTTTATTTTTTATTTTTTTTTACTGGAAGATGGAATTGACTCCCCAAAATATGTTGTGGAATCTAAGTCAATAGAAAATCCAACCTTATGATCACCTTGTGGTATCCCTTCTCTGAGTTGAATAAAAAAATTTGTTGCCTCATCATTCTGGAAACAATCTAGCTTAAGTGGTCCTCATTGGTACCATTGGATAAGCTATGGGTATACAAGGGGCATGTCATCATCAGTTTCAAGGAGGGTTTGGGTCGAGATAGTGAATACATAGATATCAATGGTGTCACTATCTAAACTGCTTGTGTCGGATTCAGTGCTTGGATCTTAAAATGATTGTATCCACGCTTTTGGACAGGTTTTGACGAGGGGAGGGATTTCATCTTTGTATTCCATAGGTAAATTGTTAGTGTCAATGAAGACATTATCTAGGGCATAGGAGTTGGAGGAATAAGAATCCCATTCCCATTCATTAGAGTCAGTTTCAAGATGGGTTTCCTCGGGTGTCGTTTTATCATCAGAATCATGCCCTTTTTCACACTCAGTCACTTTGATAGATGAGGTTCCAATTCACAATGGTGAGAAATCTAACCCCAAAAACCTTTGTCAAATTTAAGGTACGATGGGCTCTAATATTCCTTTCTTGTCCAGTCCCAAACCACTGCATGCATCATATCCTTTTTTCTACATGATGGTAAAACCTTTACCATACTGTTCTATTGGCAATTGGGCAAGTGGGGTATGTGTTGTGTCTGCTTCATCCTTATAGAGCCAACTTGATACATCATCATCTAAAGTTTATTTGTTTAACTCACCCAACTTTGTGAACATGGTGGGGGGTTGATATTGGATGATTGTCTTGGGTTCCTTTTTCAACAAATGTGGCTTTCCATGTGATTTGGGCGACATTGCTAACTTGCCAATAAGGAATGTTTGGGACATGAAATAGTCTCCTTAGCCTTGATCTTGTATTTTTATCTTTCCTTTGAATAATTCTAACAATGCATTGGGATCCACATAATGAGGCGAAAATGCCTCTGTGTTGACTGGCACCTGTTATTGTGGAGTTTCTTTTAGGCTGGTACAAAATTGAAATAGATTAGGATCTCCTGGGATTGTTATCTCAGTTCCATTGTATGGATATTTTAAGCACTGGTGATAGGTAGAAGGAACCGCTTTCATAGCATGGATCCACAGATGGCCAAGAATCATGTTATAAGGGAGTTCTACGTCTAGAACCTACATCAAAGTTGTCTTTGTCATCAAATGAACTTTGATAGGTAAAAAGATCACTCCTTTGGATGGGTGTTCTCCATTATCATAGGCTTTTATTGTAATCCTCTTAGAAGGATCTATGTCACTTTCAATATAGCCAAGAGAAATGATGACTCTCAAAGTACAAAAATTCAAGCCTACTCCACCGTCTATCAAAACTTGTCTGATTTTACAATTATGGACAAAGACTTCAAGATGCAAAGGATCGTTATGATGGAATTTATTGGAAGGAATGTCATTATCGAAAAAGGCTACATGTTGGGAGATAGCAAGGTGCTCTATCCGAGCTTAAAATTGGTCAACATCAATATCAGTAGGAACAGTTGACTTAGTCAGGGCTTTGTCTAGGATAACATGATGCATGGGGGATAGTTTCAATAACTCAAGAATATATATTTTTGTAGGTGTCTTTCCCAAATGGTCAAAAAGGTTGTACTGACTCATTGAGGTTGGTTTAGGAGGATTAGAAGGTGCTCCTCTTAAAACCATTTTTGATCGGCGAGTAGTTACTACACAGGAAGAATCTTGTTCTTTCACCTTTATGGTCGACACATAGTCATCTGATGCACGAGAGAAATTAATGGCATTGTTATGACTTGGATTGGTAAAATTCAGATTGCCTTTCAAATTTGAAGATGAGGCCTTTCCCTTGTCATGATCAAGTAAGGGAGTCTTAAAAATTGTATGATCAACGTTAGAAGTTCTGGCAAATTGATATACCTCTATCACACCCTGATCAAGCAAATTTTGGATAACATGTTTCAATTGAAAACATGATGTAGTTTTATGTCCCTTAGAATGATGATATTAATAGTATGCATTTTCATTCCACCAATGTGGTTTTATTTCTTGTTCCTCTTTGATATACAACAACTTAATGAAATTGGCTTGGATTAGTTACTTCATAACCGATTCAATGGGCTCTTCCAATGGTGTAAACTTTCAGGGATGCTCATCTCTTGATTTGAAAGGTCTATATTGCAGACCTTGTTGTTGACCTTGTGGCTATTGATTACATTGTTGATTTTGCGGTTGTTGGATTGCATTACTTATTTGGTTTTGTGTTTGTCGAGTTAGTTCAGAAGCCAGATAATTCAAAGCATTTGGTCCTTTTATAACAATTTTAAGTTGATTCGTACTTATTTTCCTTGCATCAACCACACCATCATTAGTGACATTCTTATTCTTGGACCAAAACTTATTCTTGTCACCCGAGTTGTTTGAATTATTATTATCCTTATTGACTTTGATTACTCCTTTAGCAACAAGATAATTCTCAATGTTCATTCCCTTTTTAATTAGCTTCTCTATAGTTCTTGGACTTTTTAGCTTCATCTCATACATCATTTTAGGGACCAAGTTCTAAATAAAAAGATTAACTTGTTGTTCCTCGGGTATATCAAGAGAACATCGACTAACCAGGCTTCACCATCTCTGTAAGAATATCCTCAAAGGTTCTCCTAGATTTTTCTTTGTATTGCACAAATCCAACATGGTTATCTCATTGTTGATGTTGAATGTGAAATGACTAATAAATTTTTGAGCCAATTCACACCAAGATTTAATATTTCCTGGCAAATGTGCATACAAATCCATAGCTTGTTCCATGAGACTTCACAGAAAAAGGTACATCATATATGTTTCATCATAAATCACTTCAATGAATTCTGCATAAAAATCTCGGATGTGATCTATTGGATTACCATTTCCTTGATATTTCTGAAAATTTGGTGCTTCAAAATGCTTAAGAAATGGAGGCATGTACAGGATTTTATCAAATGGATTAGGTCATAGGTCCTGCTCTGTATATAAATTATTTGTACTTTTGGTTTCTAACGACTCGATTTGTCATCGCATATTCTCAAGTTGTTGCATTAGTGGATTTGATTGCAAGGTCTTTGGAGGTTCATCATTGATCCCTATATGTCCTCTTTGCTAATACACAGTGCCTCCAATTGGTTGTTGATGTTTCAAAATCATTGTCTTTAGTGTCTCTGACATGTATATATTCTGATATTGTTCTTGTTGGTGAGGGATTGTCATACTTTGAACATTTTACTGTGTTAACTAAGATGGAATGACCATGAGCATCTGGGGTTGATATTGCACTTGAGATTGTTTCACTTGCATTTTTGCATTTTCTTGTTGTTGTTGTTGTGGCACATAAAAAATTGCTTGTCCTTGTTGTGCATATTGAGGAACATATTGTTGTTAGAAATGACATTGTTTATTTTGAATTAGAATTTGTTAATTTTGTGCCACATGTTGTTGTCTTGATGTAAACCCCATTAGCTTCAAAAAGATTGTTTATGTGCTTTAGGTTGTTTCACTTTTACATGCAAAATGACATTTGCATTTACTTGCTATGAAATTTGTCCAAATCATTATTATTGTTGCAAGTTTGTATTTACTTGTAGTAATGTAGAAGGCACAGTCACTTGTTGTTGAGTATGATATTGTGGTTGTGCATAACGTGTTTGCACATGCATTGGCACCTGTTGTATACTTTTCAATTGTTGCAGTATTTGTTGTGCTTGTGTTCCACTATTTTCTCTTTTTGTTTCCACTATTGAAGGTCTTGTTTGCAAATTCTATGCCATTTGTGAGTGTGTATTTGTCGCTTGTTTCGAGCTTGAATGCACATAAGAACTTTCTTGCATTGTATAATTAGTTAGAACATCTGGGATGTTAGGCATTCCATTTGTAAATTGTTCTTGCATTTGTGATTGTGATCCACTTTGTAGAAATTGTGATGTCGTTGGATATGTCACATTTGCCAATTTTTTTTCCATCTCCATTTGATCTTGTGGATATGGCGTAGTGTTGTACAATGGATTATTAACTGCTTCAAATGTTGCCTTTGGTGGAATACTCACACTCAAAGATTTAGAACCGCGTTTTTCTAGTAGTGTCATTGGAACCTCTTGTTGTGCATTCATTTCATCTAGATGAGGTTCAAAACTCAAAAGATTATCAACTTCATGTTGCGTTTGAACATTAGCTTGATCATTAGAAGTTGTAGCAGAATCCATCATACTTTGATACTTGTTGGGAAACAACTTGAATATCTTATTAAAATTTTTATTCATTTTCCTCTCCACTTTAGGATTATTAAGGAACATTTGAATATCATCGAAGTTTGATGAAGATTCTAACATGTTACTTGGATTAATTTCTTGTTGAAGATCTTGGTTTGTTCCAAATCCTTGTAAGATGGTTTGTTCTTCATGTGTCGTTTGAGGTTGTGTGTCATGTTGCGGGTTTAATTGATTAAATTCAAATGGTGCACTGCTTGACAATGTTGGTGGAATAGTACCACATGCTAGTTGCATTGGCACAAATATGGGTTCGTAATATGGTGGTGGTCCCAATTCAACTGTCTCATATTGTGGTGTAATGTTACTTGTTGAACCCATGTTTGGATTAAGTGTTTGAGTTTGATATTATCGTTATACTTGTGTGTTTTGGGGGTTTTCCATCGAAAAAGACATGGCTTGATACGTTGATTCGTGTGATTTATTGGATTTAGACCTTGTTTCAACAGGCATGTCACTATGTAATTTTTTTTTTGGATTTTTTGAATTTTTGAATGACGGATGAAACTAATGCAACATAAGAAAAATGACAATGCAACTTATGTTTTGGAATTTTTAGATTCTTGGGAATGACAATGATATGCATAACTAAATGCGACTTTGGGATATGAAAATGCAACTTAGGGCAAGAATGCAACATTTTTTTTTGTTGTTTTTAAATATTTGGACAAACTTTGAAATGCAACCCTAAAGATGTGACCCTTAGGAAATTTAAATGAAGTCAAGACCGTAAGAGGATAAAGGACAAAAGGACCAAATGAAAATATCTCACCTATATGCTTGGATACTAAGCTAGGTTTGACAAACTGATGTTGATGACAAAAGGACAATTGTTGGTCAAGGTCAATACTCCCTAACAACAACTTGGGGTTTAATCTAAAGTTTTGAATTCTTCAAGGTTGACAAAATATAATTCTAAGATTATTATGTAGGAGGACAATGATTATGATAATAACCCAAGATACGATATGAAAATAACCCCAAGATGTATTTATGACCTAAAGACATGAGATGACCTAAGGTATGATATGACTCAAAGATATTATGCTATGATATGAACCAGTGTTATGATATGACCTAAGGTTTGATGATATGATATGATATGACTTTGGAGGAATGATATGATGTTAGCTAATGATGTGAACTAAGGTTATGAATGTAAATATATGACAATATCAACTTAAGACAAGACCTAGGGTTTGGATTATGTAATGATATAACCTAATGCAAGAAGGATATATGCAAGGCAATGATTTGTGGGATGTAAATGATATGACCTAAGTGAAAACCTAACTTTGGGATGACAATAATAATTCAAGATACAACCTAAGCCAAGACTTAGTTTAGGTATGACAATGCTAATGCAATATGTCACCAAAGTGAAAACCTAGCTTTGGTACGATGATGCAACGAAGATTTAGAGAAAATAATTTAAACCTAAGTGCAAAATGAGGACACTAAAATGAAATGGACTAAAATGGAAGATAGTTCCTATGGGCCCTAATACCTAAGTTTGAACTATTCAAGGGCTAACCCTAAGTGACATGAATTTTGAAACAAGGGTATCCAACATGTTTTGACAAGCCATGTTCAAATGTTTGATAAATACTTGGACAAAATTTTGACTCTTGGTTAGAACTTAGTTGGGTATGAAACTTGTTTGCTTTTGAAAATCAAGGTTGTTTATGACCACTTATGAGAATTTTTTTTGATTCACCTTTTGACAAACACGAAAGACAAAATGTTTGTTTGACTTTGACACAAGATAATCATGCACCTTCGACAACAATTCCTATGGCTAGCAAGGACAACACTTGTTAGATTCCCACTTGAGATTTCTCTCAGTCGCGTCTACTCATAGCGGATAGCCTAGGAACTTGATAGCACTAGCTCCCCTCCACAACACTCATTTCTACAGGCATACCAACTTCCAAATTCCTTAGGTCGTCACTTCCCAAGGAACTGCTATCTCTACAATGAGCCACAAAATTGTGGGATGGCTTCGAAGGTCTGACCTCCTACGCTAGCAAATAGAAGTTTTTTGGTCTCTAAGCACAAAAGGTTTTAGTCAAGGCATATGTTCAAGTGGTCATAATTAGCAGTGTTTTCCACTCCATTAAAGGAGACCCCCCAACCTACAAAGTTTTCTCTCTATAGGTTTTCACTTACCATGCGGACACTGAGAGAGACATAACGTCGTTATGACAACATGTAACATTCGTCGCTTGTAACTTTCATCACAAACGCATTTTTTATAGTGGTTTGGAAGGGCTCGACTTCAACCTGTTACCACTTGGGTCATTCCCTCTCACCAATGTTTGTGTGAAGTGCCAGGCAAATTGGGAGGCAAGCCCTATAAAGGTAAAAGCACACGCACAAAATGAAATAAGACATCTAGCAAACATAGTGTTCTTTATCCTTTAGAAAATTGAAGTGTGCACTAATTTAGAAAACACAAACACTCTATTTTAGGTGAAAATCCTTGGCCACATCCTATATGAAATACATTAGTAGTTTCAATGTTTGTCTTCAAGGCACGAAAAAATGATAACATGCACAAAAGAAAGTGCCGAATTAGTTGTCAAAATAACATTAAAAAGCCAACCAAAAGAAAACACCAACATACAAAAACTAACAAACTATTCTAAAAAATATATAAAAATTGACTAAACTAACCCTACAATGAGTCTAAATCTAATAAAAAAATAATTAATCTATCTCAATTAAAACTAGTCTAAACTAAATTAAAACTAAAGTTTAAATCTAACTAATTAAACAAAGCTAATTAACAAAAACAAAAATTTAAACTAATTAAACAAAATTTAAGTCTAACTAACTAAAATAAACTAATTAAACAAAATTTAAATATAACTAACTAAGCTATAAATTTTTCTTTTAATTCTAATTAAATAAAAAGAAAAATTTAAATCCCAACTAAAAAAAACTAAACCTAAATCTAACTAATAATCTAAACCTAAAATTTAAACTAATAAACAAAAACTAAATTACCAAACTAATAAAACTCTCATCTAAAATCTAATTCACATGCTTTTAGCTAAACTAAAATAAACCAACTAAATAAAACTTTAACAAAGTTAAAAAAATCTAACTATTAAACCCCCACGTTCAAGCAGCTTTAGAAGGCTTTTAACAACAGATCGGATTTCTCATACATTTAATAGACTTTAGAGTGGTTTCGACAAGTAATGAATGAATATTTTTTTTAGCAGGGTTTTGAAATGCTTTTAGCAGGTTTAATGTTTTTTTTTTTAGCAAGTAGATTTTTTTTTAGCGTTTTCACAGTATTTTTAGTTGGTTGAAATGTTCTTTTTATTTATTTATTTTTTTAACAGATTAGATAACGTTTTTGGCAGATTTGATAGCGGATTTTAGATTTCAAAGCCTTCTTAGCAGATTTTAGTAGCCAATTTGATAGATTAAAAAGTTTTTTTAACAACCACAGATCAAAATGTATATTTCTTTTTCAGCAAGCAAAAAATATTACAACAGATTTACAATGATGTTTTAATAGCAGCAAAATGGATCACAAAGCGTTTTTAATAGATTTGTATGATGAACAACATTAGAATCTCCCCACGAATGTGATGTAGCCAGTAAAACATAACCAATATAACAAAGGATAATCGGAAATTAACACAAGTCTGGATCAAATGTTCTTCATTATTCTCCCTGCAACTCCAACCATTCTCCATTACAATGAAAAAGTCCATATTTTAAACAACAACCAAAAATTTCCTTTTTGGGCAGATCTTTACAAAATCCGAAATTTGCCATTTATGGAAATTTTCAAATCTATCCCAAAAATCAGGAAATCTTCTGGAAATCTAAAAAACATTCCTACGACACAAATTGCCAACTTTCTAACCCCATAAAGATTATGAGTTCAAAATTAACTAAAAAACCAACTTTCTAAACTGAAAATTTGAATTTTTGGAGGCCCTACGGAACTAGGTTCATTGGCAATCCAATCAACTCCTTAAGATACACGTCCACGTAAAATTTCAGCCCAATCGGACAACTGAGTCAAAAATTATGACCTCGCGAAGTCCCTACATCAGAATGCATGAGAAGTGTACAAAGCACCAAAAAGACACATATCTGCAACCATTTAAAAGCACATATTAGTAAGAGCATGTTCACATTGGGTTCACCAAGAAATGTGGCAAGAAAATACACAAAACCATGTAAAGTCAGGCACATTCACAACAAGGTCATCAAATGAAGCATAAATGAAATAAACAAATTTCCTAAGTCCTTAGCAAGAAAAATCAATGGCACGCATGGCCTCATGGCCCTCTGGCATGTCAGAACCATCAAGACCCCGAGAGCATGTATACCTTCTTATCAACGTTGGGTCCATTGAAGGAAACACATTAAAATACATGTTGGCACCTTCTTATTGGATTGGGGCCTCACAAAGCCAAAGCTGTCAAAGCCCAGTCACTCCCCTAACGTCACACAGTTTTAACATGAGTCCAAGTGGAGCTTAGCACAAAGAAAAGAAAAGGTTTAGAAAGGAACTTGAACTTTTAATCACAACCATCTATTTTAGTGTGACCGTTGAAGATCAATGACACACATTCAAAGTTAGCAAATAGTTACAACTAGCACTTGCACCTCAACAAGGTGCAATGGTTACACCGATAACAAGATATATTTTGGTATTATATTGTGAACATGTAGTTTTGATCTCCAAAAAAAATCGCGTTCTTGACGAGGTTTTGTGATATATGTCATATGTCTTAAAAAGACCTGTAAAATAAAATTAATGAGATGGTTAGATGTGAAGTTTAGGTTTGTGATATATGCCATATGTTTTAAAAACCTATAAAATAAAAACAATGAGATGGTTATATGTGAAGATTAGGTAATGTGATATATGACATATGTCTTAAAAACCTACAAAATAAAAACAATGAGATGGTTAGATGTTAAGATTAGGTATGTGATATATGACATATATCTTAAAGACCTATAAAATAAAAGCAATGAGATGGTTAGATGTGAAGATTAGGTACTGCATTTTGGAAGAAAATTTGTAGCTTAACTGAATAGCTAAAATTTATAATTATGTAAGAGGGAATTAAGCACAAATTTGAGTTGTTTAATGATTTGTGAGCGCTTAGAGGAGAGTTCTAGAAAAGATAAATTTGTAACAACTCTTGACATGATATATTAGAATTCAAGAATCCTTATAGATTTTCATTTTGGACACCTTCCTTAGACAACATTCTTACCTTTCATATAAAATAATTAAAATTCGTATAATTCATGTATGTTTTTATATGTTATTATAAATCATAAATTTAATTATATGTTACTATGAATTTAATTATAATGTAAGCTTAACTATATTTTATTATAATAATGCTTTAATATTATATTATATAAATGATAAAATTATTATATTGTTAGCTTATATTATATTATATAAATGATAAAATTATTATATTGTTATTTTTATATTATTCTAAATACTATGATATTATATTGTTGGCTTATTTCTTATTATATAATTATTGTATTATTTTTATTACTATATTAATAATGTTTCATATTATATTATATCATGTTATATTATATCATTGTTTTATTCTTACATTATATTATCAAAACTTAATATTAGGAAATTACATAAACATAATCCTAACTTAAAGGAAAAACTATTTATAAATTATTCAAAAATTATTTCTAGTTATTATATATAAAATATTAATAAATAAAATGTTAGGAACCGGAAGGACAACTGAGAGGGGTGGGGGTGAATCAGTTGTCAATAAATTATAACCCAAATACAAATTATTCCAACTTAAACTTAGTGCCAGTAAACCAAACTTAATGCTGATAAAATAGATTAACAGTTATAACAGTACCGGTGTAACTTAATGCATGAAAGAGAAAGAGAAACAACATCCACAACACATGGCACAAAGATTTTGATGTGGAAACCCTATAAGGGAAAAACCATGGTGGGAAACCTTACCCACAGTCAGATGATACTACTGCAGATAGTAAGTGTATACAAATGGGGTCTGCACATATAGAAAGGCCAATCGCCTAGAGCTCACTCCTCAATCACAAAATAGGAGTCACACTGACCACAATAGGATGGTTAAATCTTATATCAATGTATTGCTTCGAAGTAGCATCTGCAATGCTAGATTTAGTACCAGTTTAAGCTCTGAGAAACTCTTCAAAAACCTTCCTTCAACCTCTAGATAATGTATGTGTGATTTGCACTATGATCTACTCATATGATCTTCAATATTCGCATATACACTCATACCATTACCGTGTTACATGGTATATATACATCTCTCAAATGAGATCTTACATTTATACAAAACCTAAGACCAAATATTAAGGTCGGCTCACTAAAGATATTACATTTAAATCAATTACAAAATAAGTCTTGGTGTAATACAATATGTCGGCCATAATACATTTACACAATATCCAAACAATAAACCATTTCCAAAACGTGTCGTGTTGATCTGGAACATGATATCTTGTATCGGTCCATAACCTAGACTTATCTACCGGTAAAAGCAAATATGTCAACCTGATTAGACCAATAAGCAAAACACCAAATCCAAACATCCAATCCATGTCTTCGACATAACCAAATGATCTCCAAATGATAACAAGTCATCATCATTGCCGGTGAATCATATAACCTACTGGCAAACATTTTTTAGGTGACTGTGCATAAGCCACTAACCATGCTGGTGAACACAATGTGTTGGTTCAACAATAAACCAATATAACCAGAGTGTCAAATCAACAATGTAGACCTCCAAAAGGATAAGTGTTGACATCAATGACAAAACCAATGCAACACATGACGAAGTCATCCATAATACCAACATAAAATTTACTAATATTGTTCAGATTCAAATTTTTCTACTATCAAAAGTAAAATAAATTAATTTGTATCATTTATTTAATTATCTTTTTGTAATTGAAATAGTTAATTTTGTGTTACTTTTATTTTGTATAAGTTTTTTAATTGAAGCCTTTTCTTTGTATTTAATATTTAATATTTAATATTGGATTTTATGTTTTTTATTTTATATTAAATTTTATAGTTTTTTACATAATATCATCATTTTTTATAATTTATTTGTTTTAAATGTTACCTCATTTTTTCTTAGATTATTCATTAATTATACGAAATGTTTAAAAAGTATTATTATCATTTATGTTTCTCATTAATTCTAGAAATTTATATTTTATGTCATATATTAGATTTCATATTTTCACATTTTGTATTAACATTATGTATAATAATTTATATAAAAAACTATGTTTTTTTAAGACTTAAAATGATAATGTATCACAAATAATTTTGATTTTTAAAAAAAGTTGTAAAAATAAATAAACTTAAATTCACTTTTTTTTGAAAAAATATAATTAGAAAAAATTATAGATAATATAAAAACTTAAAAAATTCTAAACTATATATATATATATATATATATATATATATATATATATAATTTGTATTAGAGGAACACCTCCATAACGTTAACATTAAATCTTTTCTTGTCATTCCCATACTATCCAAAATATTATAAATGAAAAAAATGCATTACGAGTCTATTTATATACCTAACCACTCTAATACAACAATGCAGAGCATGCAATTTAATTACATTTAAGCTTTATCTACTAGGGGAAGAGCACTAGTAGTTGTCATAGCTAATTTCGCACACCCACGAATCCTAAACGATACATCGGATTTTGATTTTGATTTTTTAGTTGTCTTCGTATGCGACTTAACTACTTATAGCTATTGATCTGGCTTCTGGGTACTAACGATGCACACTGTGGAATCAATTATGTGCACAAAGGTCAAAAAGTACACATTTCAAAGTGTCGCCTGATACATAACTAAAGAAGTTCCAGTAACTGTCAACTCAAAATCGCTAGTACTTGTTGACAAATGTCCCAATAGTGGTGCACAAATGCTCCAATACTGGTACACAAATGGGACAAATGGGCCAATTAATTACAAAAAATGATCGGCTATTGGTACAAAACAAATTTATTAATGGTGTTTTCACTATGATGGCTATTGGGGGGTCAACATGACAATAAGGTGACGGTTATTGGAACTATGTTATCTATTGGTGCTCTTCCCCTAAAATGTGTTCTATAAATACAAAAATTCTCTTGAATGATACCGAATTACATCTAAAGCCCTACGTTTTCCTCTCATTTTTGTTCCATGTTACTGGCCAATGTCCAATTGAGTTTTCTAGTATATATTTTTTTCTTGCACCCAATGAGAATCTATATATAGTATTGATATATTAAAAAAATAGTGTATTTGAGTCTCTTACATCTGTAACAAATGTCATTGTAAACCTATATGCAAACTCAAGTCCCCAATGCAGCAAGATGCCTTAGAAGATTTGATCCAACGAATATTACATACCCTTTGCCCCTTCTCCAAGTGCCTCACTTTGTCTCCTTATTAGAAATGCGGTCTCACTGATTGTAGTGATTGTAAGCTTTATAAAAAAAATTGTCAAGACATGCACTTGGTTGCGAGAATGATCTCCATTATTGTCCTATTTAAAGTGCACCCACTTTAGTCCACTCTTGTGCATGATCAATTGATATAGGAAACAATGGAGATCAAACCCTAATGAGTATGTGAATGGTATAATCTTTCATATTTTATGTTTTGTATATTTTTAGGTTCTTCATTGGTGTATGGTGGACTTCGTTGTAGAACTAAAGTTTTATGTGGTTGAATCTTATTTGGTTTTACAATAATTTTGAATTCCCAAATCCATCACACATAGGTGAAAATAGAAGAGAAACTTTTGAAAGAAAAGGGAATAAAAATTGTAAATGTTGAGGAAGCTCAAAGTACTCCAGAGATTTAACACAAAAGAAGGAAGCCACACCATTGGCTGGCTATCCACTTTCACCTCCATCTCCAACATTGTAGACAATAAGGAAAATTGTACCAATGGTGTCACACAGTAGAGCACTAGAGAATCTAAAGACTGAAGATGACCCAACTAGAGATGTGAGAACCCTAGATCGCAGTTAATTTATTAGTGATGATGAAGTTGTAAAGACACAAGAATTTAAATATTTTGTAATAAAAAGGAGAATAGAAGAGTACCAAAGAAGATGCACATAAGAGAGAAATAAGAGGCAATCATCTAAGTGGGGTCAAATAGGCGAAGAAGTGATAAAGGAGTTTGATTTCAATGTTAATAACATCACTCCTGAATAGGACAAGTCATTGGTGAAGATGTAGGATGTTTTTTGCTACATGAATGGGATATTTCTACTACCTTGGCATTTCACATTGTTAGAAAGGAATAGAAGAGGATCTACCTTTTAGAGGAAGAGGTGGAGAAAGATTTATTAAACTCGATTTTCAGCCCCAATTTTGGATTTTGATCAATTCTGGCTTTGTCATCAAACATTGATAAGTCTGATTATTTTTAAAATTATGATCAATTTAGAGGGAGTGCACTAGTCAAGAGGGTGTCAAACACTACTACTCCTGAAGTTGCAAACCTGATGGTGAACACTTCCTTAATCAGTAAGGTAGCCACTGATAAATTATATATAGATCATGAGAAGTTGAAGCAAGTACCAAGAATCAAATGTTGCTAAGAAGGGTTGAAATATTGGAAGGAGGCGTAATCCAATTTATCCAATCTCCCACAACTCTAATGTCTAAATTTGCGGATAGGGAATCCTTGTTAACTAAAATAAAAGAATTAAAAGATGAATTAGAGAATAAGATGGACTCAAAGAAGCATTTCACAATTGAGGAAGTGATTGGTCTGATCAGACATATATTGTCAAAGATAAATTTTAAAAATCGGTGATGCCTATAAGGGTTATTGTGACCTTGTAGATGTAAAATTAAAGTTTGATTAAGATATGCAACAATTTGATCCAATCAAAGAGGAGTGACTTAATAGGACTCGGATTTTGATGGATATGTTCAAAAGGTCTAAGAATGATAAGGATAAGCCATCGGATCTGATAGACACTTTTGACCATGTCAAGATTCTTAGAGAAGTTGTGTCATCATCCATGAGGCTAAAGGCACAATTGGAGTAGAAATTGAAGATGATTGAGCAGATGGAATGTATAGTGTTGCGCAACATAAAGGATGATCTAGGGCGTTCCAAATCACTAGACCAATAGAATTCTAAAGTTAGTTTATTATTGTCAAAAGCAATCTCAATTGTATATGAGGTAAATGAATTGAGTGTGGAAAATGTGAACTAGTTACTGGATGAGCTATTTACTTTTTAAGTCATTTATGACAACTAGCAAAGAGATTCAAGGGCAATATTGGATTCAAAATTATATCTTAGCTATCTTGACAAGTTTAAGGTGATGATGAATTATTCCTAGCCTAACAATGCAACATTTGCATCCTAGAATGAGAAGTATGGAGAAGACTAACATTGAATTCACAAGTCAATATGCTATTTTGGGCAGCAGTCAACATTTTCTTCCGAGGAGTGGAGTCCACCACAATTTTGTAAATGAATCTAAATTCCTCTCTCTCTCTCTCTCTCTCTCTCTCTCTCTCTCTCTCTCTCTAACGTCCTTTTCTATTTTGATATTCTACTACTATTTGACATCTTAATTCTTAGGATGATGGTCATTTATGATTTTCAAATGTATGAATGACACATGTACAATTGGCTTGAAGCTTGTTTGCCCCTTTGCTTTTATAAAAGAGAATTCAGAGCCATTGTAGTATTCTTCTTGTTATCTTTTGAAGTTTTGATCTCTAGGAGAGTTTGGATTATTGTTGTAATAGGACTTGATAGTGAAAGACAAACATATCATTCTGCAAGTGTAAAGCAAGTTTTCATATCTCATAATGAAAAATGGCTCTCTCGTACATGTGGTATTTAATCCTTTTAGAATGTTTAAGTAATGCTTGATAGTTTGACTTGTGTAATGCATTGTGTATTTTGTTTTCTGCCTTATTTCAACGAAATAGTTAAATTTCTCTTTTCAAAGTACAAGAGGTTAAATTTGATGTTTAAGATCTTAAAGTAGAATTGCCTCTCAAATAGCAATGGGTTGTCACAACCCATATTTTTAATAATTAACAAATTTATTTAATTTCATATTTTTCCATTATTTATGACCATTTTAATCCTGAATTGATTTATTATTGAAAAAATATTAACTGTCAAACCACAAATGGATAACATGGTATGAAAATACTAAATGATTCCTTATAGAGGATACTCAATGGAGACTAAAATTTAGGCTTTAGTTTTGGAAAAGAAGATGCTTGTTAAGAATTTTATTAAATTCACATGTGAAAGATTCAGATCGTGCAAGTTCTATGCCTTGCAAGGGGGCATTTATTATGGGTAGAAGAATCAAACTACTGTTATTTCCTTCAACTAGAAGTCGACCATTCTTCATTGACCTTATGTATATTATTTTTCTTTGGTGAGAGGTGTCACTCCAACTCTATCTTTATCGTTGCTCTCTGTTTATTATAAACCAGACTTTACACTTGCACCAAATATAGTTTCTTGTGAGTTTTAAAGTTCTTTTCAAGACTTTTCAACAAGTCCATTTTGGGTATATCATAGACCATGAGACCATCGCTATATGTTAGGCATTCGGTTATACAGCTCCATACCTCCACTTTGGTCATTTTATTTGGCACTTTACCAGAGAATCGCACCTATTGTAAGTCTGTGTACCTTGTATATGCCCATAGTGCCTAATATGTAAGTCTGTGTACCTTGTATATGCCCATAGTGTTTCAAATGTTATCAATGCCCATAGTGGCTAATATGTAATACTTATTATTGTACAATTATTCTGGCTTCCAAACATACTATTGTCATTTCCTAAATTTTAACAATATTCAATTCAATCTCTTGTTTATATATATTCTTCTCCAAATAGTTCATACAAATTTAATTTCCCCCCTTTATTATGTACTTGGTTTTTTCAAAACCATTCAATACATCTAAAATTGTTTTCCAATTTTATTATGTTCTTACCCTTTTTCCTAACATTCAATATATCTTACTCATTTTATTTATCTACTTTTATGCAACTCTTGTACTTTCTTCTTTAATCGTACTTTCAAACTTCCATTAATATCCACTTTTAAATATTAATAATCAACCTCATTTGTTTTATAAGAAAATGTATAAAGTTTCAATATCCTACTTATAATATTTCTTTTCACTGATCAATTTAACTCTTTACAAACACTTCTACATTCAACCATTCAAAACATATTTATCATAGTCATATTCGTTAACTATTGAACACTTATGAATTTACATACTTTTCTTGAATCATACACATTGCTCCTTCTTGTGCATATACTTTAACATGACACACAAAAAAAAATCACACTTTTTTTTAAAGACTTGTTACCTCCAAATGACAAACAAAACTTATTGTTGTTTTACAGATTCCATTGGTTCAACTATACACACACACACACATATCCCAATCCCGCGGAAGTCCATGCATTGGGATAAGAGGCCGCTAGAAATGGGTGCCCGATTTTAAAAATCGGGCACCCATTTCACTTCAGGGGCCTGAGCCATTCAAAAACGGGAGTCCAAAGCTAAACGGGCACCCGTTTCTTGAATGTTTTTTTTTTTTTTAAAACCATTTTCCATCATTTTCACTGTTTCAAAAACGGGTAAGCGTTTCAAAGGAGCACGGGTACCTGTTTTTTTCATCCCAGCTAACCCTAGACCATTTTTTACCTCCTTCCAAGTACGTAGTTTTATTTTTTATATTCTGTTTTATTTATTTTTATTATTTTTCATAAAAAATGTTAATTTATTGTTATTATTTTTCATTAAAAAAAATGTTAATTTATTGTTATTATTTTTCATTAAAAAAAATGTTAATTTATTGTTATTTTTTAATTTTAGCGTTTTAAAGTTTGAAAAATGTTTTTTTATTTTATTTTATTTCATGTTTAAAATAGTTTTTAGTTTTTAAATATTGCAAAAAACATGAAAAGTAAAAACTGTAGGAAAAAACAAAAAACAAAAACGTAAACGAACAATAAACATTGGACACAAAAAATAGACAATAAACCCTGAACAGAAAAATGAACACTAAACCCTGGATAGAAAAAAATGAACAATAAACACTAGAAAACAAATGAACAAAAAACCTTAAAAAATTAACAAACAATAAACCCTAGATGAAAATCAACAATAAACCCCCCTTCTCTCTCACACACACACGTATACATTACCCTCTCTGACATTACGCTCTCTCTCTCTCTCTCTCTCTCTCTCTCTCTCTCTCTCTCTCTCTCTCTCTCTCTCTCTCTCAATTATCCCCTCTCTCTCCCTCTCTCTCTCTCACACACACATTATCCCCCTCTCTCTCTTTCACATGTTACCCTCTCTCTATCATTACCTACTCTCTATCTCTCAAATTATCTATTCTCTCTCTAACTCGTTGTATCTCAAATTACCTACTCTCCCTCTCTCTCTCTCTATTTTAATCATGCGTAAAAGTTTGAATGTTTAAATTTATATTTCTAAATGTTGTATTTAATTATAGGAATCTTTTGTAATAGTTAGATGTTTAATTTATGTTTTGATGTTTGATTTATGTTTAAATTGAACTTTAAAATGATAATTGTCATGCTTGTGAAGTATATACATGTGATACCTGTAGCTGCAACACAAAACACTCAATAGATCATTACAAGCATGGTTAGCAAATTTGAAACAAGTAAAGATAAAACCATGGCTAATCGATCTATCGCCTCCTAGTAAATGCGAGTATGAATTTTGCTCTCAGATCTGGTTAGGCAAATTCCAGTGACTTGACTACACCTAGATGGAGGATTTAAATGATAAATGATGCATTTAAGCTAGCAATGATAATGATTAAGCTACATGATTCCATGATTATGCTAGAAAATTAGCTAAAATGATGCAATTAAGCTATGATGACAATGCTCAAATGATAAACTAAGATTGCATATGCCTATAGTAACAATGCATGAAATGCAAATGAGATGGGATGAATGAGATGGATGAATGGGACCAATGAGATGGGGTATCCTTTGTACTCCAAAATGGGGTCTATTTATAGGATTTTCAAGGCTAGGGGTGAGGTGGCAGGAATCAACGGTCAAGATTAAATCTGAAGATATCAATGGTGAAATTGGAGGAGGTTGGCAAAGAGGTTGGATTAAAGGGAACATTTGTCATCTCTATGGTGACAAGTGTCAAGAGGCTTCTAGAAGAGGTTGGATGAAAGGGAACACTTGGTAACAAGTGTCACAAAGCTTTTCTCATGATAGGGCAAAGTGTTCAAGGAAAGGGGACATGTAGTTGGATGAAATGGGTTAGGTTTAGGAATGGTTAGGTTACGTGGTTAAAAGTTAGGAGGCATGTGGGTAATTTGAATTTAGAAATTTAAATAATAGGAAAGGACTAATTAATCTCAACAACTCATAAATTGATTTGTTTTAATTAATTAGAGGATTAGAAGAAATGAATTTGATGGGGAAGAATTAATTAATCCAAGGGGATTATTGAAATGAACCTATTAAATAAATCCTTAGATTTATTAATAAGTAGATGAAAAAGGAGAATTTAATCAAATTGCTAATGAATTCAATTAAATTGGGGAGGGGGATTAATTAAATAATTGCTTATTCAATTAATTATCTTCAGACCATTTTTAGGTGTATACATTTTGCCCCTCTTTGAAGCGAGGTGTGATGACGCATTGATTCAAAGAATAATCTCATTTTGATGATGATATCGGTTTGATAGGATACCCCAGCTCTTGATTGCTAAATTCTGGTATGTGATGCCCCCTTGGGAGATCAATTGAGATAATTGATCTTTGGAGTTTTTGGATCTTTGTGAAATCGATGTGTCGATTAGAAAATATTTGATTTTTGCAATTGTGTTCGATGAAAATGTGAGTTCTACAATCATGGTGATATGGTTCTTGATTATTGATAAAGCTTGATTGGTTAGATTGATAAGATCGAGATTCAATCTGGTTTCAGGAATGACACCACCTGTATAAGATAAAGATGATCAAAAGCGTCTGGTTTCGGGAATGATATATCCTGTATAAGACTTGATCATAATGTCTGGTTTCAGGAAAGACACATCCTGTATAAGACATGATAGAATATATCTGATTTGATTGATTGATCGAATTGATAAGGTTGATTATATAAAGAACTGACAGTTTGTTGATATCGGGTTGCAGAAAGATTCGTATATGCTGATGTTGATTCTGTTGAGAGAGATGGCATAAGTTTTTCGCTGGGTCAACAATATCTGGAGAGATATGAGTCATTAGTTTGATTGTGTATACACTTGTGATGATACTTTGATGATTCCTGCAATAGATTTAACCTTGAATAAAAGGAGCACGTGGGACCCCATGCAAGAATGAAATGCTAAACTACGACCAGACTAATCACTGGATTATTGCGTTTTTGTCATCTTTGATCTTTTGAAATGTGGGAAGTGAGTGCAAACATCGATGGTATAATTAAACCATGATGACTTGAGCACTTCTTTCCTGGATTTTGATATAGCAAGTTAGCACAAGCATCAAGGTATAATTGAACTGAGATGACCTGAGTGTTGCTTGCGTAAAACAGGTAGTATTAATCATTTCAACACGCAAATCGGAAATGTCTCCAATGATACTCTGGTGATCATGTCCCAAGACAAATTTGCACATATTAATGATTAATTTTCAGACAACAGACAAGAAAAATATCATGTTCCTTCCTTGTTCCTCTAGTCAAAGACATCCTGGAGTCACTAAGAAATCATGATAGCGAAAAACAATATAGAAAAGTTGAACAACCATGTTAAAATCATTATCCAAAAGATATTATCCACTAAAAAGTGTGTGATATGCTTAGGTTGACTTTGTGATAGCTTGATAGTTGATAGTTTGATCTCGTGTTCATCGTTGGATGTGTCTCAGTTTTCGCTTGATAAGAGTTGTCTAACTATTGTTCTACCTTTTTTATTAAGCTCAAAATGATCAAGAGTTTGTCCCCAACTAGGTGTAGGATTTTGCCCCGAGCCTAGAAACAAAGTCATTAAGATATATCCAATGATCCAAACCATGGCAAGAAGCCACCTGGGATGCCTGCGTATGTACAAAGGCTTTATTATGGATAGAGCTAATGGAAAATGAATGAATGCAAGTGGAAAGATGCATGAACTAATAGATGGAAGAGCTAGCCGACAGATAGCGCCTGTTTGCCAAGTTTTCACCATCTGTTTTTTTTGCACTTTTTCTCATATTTGATTTTTTTTCTTTTTTTTGATTTTTTTGATTTTTCTGCTTTTTCACTGTTTTTTATTTTTCTAATTTTTTACTTTTTTTGAATTTTTCTGATTTTTCAAACATAGAACTTCTTCAGATGCATGCTATTGATAGGTTCCTCAAGCTGATCTTCGTCCTGTGTTGATAGTTGATATGCTCCTGATCCAAATATTGTTGTGACCACAAATGGACCTAACCAGTTTGGTTCAAACTTTCCTTTCTTTTCTCAATCTGCCTGGTTGCATGGATTTTCCTTTAGAGCTAATTCTCCAAATTGAAAGACTCGCGGTTTGACCTTATGGTTATAACTCTGACACATTCTTTGTTGATATACCTTTAAATGATCAAAGGCATTTTGTCTTCGTTCATGGATTAATTCCAACTCTTGCAATCTAGATACTTGTTGTTCTTCATCTGGGATGAGACCTTTTAATGATACTCGTAGAGAAGGTATCTCTACTTCTATTGGAAATATTGCTTCTAATCTATAAACAAGAGAGAAAGGTATGGCACCTATTGGTGTTCAGATACTGGTACGGTAGACCCATAGAGCAGGGTTTAATTGAATATGCCAATCTCTACCAGTATCGTTCACTGTCTTTTTGAGGATTTTCAAAATAGTTTTTTTTTATGCTTCTACTTGCCCATTCCCTTGTGGATAGTAGGGTGTGGAGAATCTGTGTTGGATCTTGAACTTCTCAAATAGCTCTTGTACATCCCGATTCTTGAATGGTTGCCCATTATCAGTGATAGTGGTCATTAGTATTCCATAGCGACAGATGATGTAATTCAAGATAAATGCAGTAATTTGTTTTCCTATGATATTTGTGAGAGGTACTGCCTCAATCCATTTTGTGAAATATTTTGTAGCTACAAGGATGAATTTGTGTCCATTAAATGAAGAAGGATTTGTCTTTCCTACTAGATCCAGACCCCATTGACAAAAGGCCAAGATGTTGATAAATCATGAAGTTCTTGTGCTGGTGCATGAATCAAATTCCCATGGATATGACATTGTTTGCATGTTGTAGCTATCTAAAAAGAATCTCGTTCCATAGTCGGCCAATAATAGCCCAAGCGTATGAGGTTTTTTGAAAGGGTAAGACCACTTGAATGAGTGCCACAAATGTTGTTATGGACTTCATGTAAGGCTTTCTCAGATTCTTCTTGTTCGAGACATCTTAAGAGAGTACCGTCTAGACCTCGTTTAAATAGGGTATCCGTGACGAGAGTAAAATGGGAGGATTGGCGAATAAAGTTCCTCTTTTGGTTATTTAATTTGATAATTCGGGAGGTAGGGTGTTGTTTTTCAAGTATGTGTAAGTTTGGCCATAGCGGGAGGAATCATGCCTAACAAGGTGACAAATAGTTTAGGAATCCAGACAATTATGAGCAGGGTAAAACAATTCTTCCACTAGGAATTCATAACGTTGTTGATTTTCTTGTGTTTGAAGGAGAGAAGCAAGTGTAGCCATGGCATCTGCTACTTTGTTGTCATTTCTTGGAATCTGCTGAAAAGTTATTTCTAAAAAGTATTTCTTGATATCATCAACTATATTTTTATAAGGCATCAATTTTTCATCCTTTGTTTGATAATCATCATTAATTTGATTGATGACGAGCTGGGAGTCTCCAAAGACTTGTAGTTGTGCAATGTTCCATTCTATAGCCATTTTGATACATATTACCAAAGCTTCATATTTTGCGGTGTTGTTGGTGCATGGAAAGCTTAATTTGTATCCTTTTGGGATTATATGACCTTGTGGTATGATGAATAGAATACCTACTCCTAATCCGTGTTGTGTATATGAACCATCAAAGTATAATTGTCATAATTTTGTGGTGACTGTTAGGATATCAGCATCAGGAAACTCAATCTGTAAAGGATGATCATCTTGAAGTGGTGTCTCTGCTAGTTGGTCTGTAATGACTTGTCCCTTGATAGCTTTTCTATCAACATACTCAATATCAAACTCGCTTAGAATCCTGATCCATTTTGCTAGTCGTCCTTTCAATGTTGCCTTGTTGAGCAAATACTTCAATGGATCGATTTTAGCTATTAACTTGATGGAGTGAGATAGTAGATAGTGTCATAATTTTTGAGAAGAAAAAACTAATGCCAAGCATACTTTTTTATGTTGGTGAATAGTTGATCTCGTATCCCACTAGTGTTCTGCTAATGTAGTAGATGGATCGTTCTTTTCCTTCATTATCTTGTTGTGCGAGCAAAACTCCTAATGATACTTCAGTGGTTGATACATAGAGTAATAACAGTTTTCCTAGAATTGGTGACATTAGGATGGGTGGTTGCATGAGATATGCCTTGATCTTGTTGAATGTGTCCTCACATTGATGGTCCCATTTGAACTTAACATGTTTATGCAATAGATGAGTAAATGGTTGACATTTATCTGCTAGTTGAGAAACAAATCTTCTGATTGAATGGAGTCTTCCTTGCAGTGATCATAGTTGACTTATATTCTTGGGAGATTTCATTTCCATGATTTCTTTTACCTTAGCTAGATCCACTTCAATACCTCTAGCTGAAACAATGTATCCCAATAGCTTTCTTGAAGTTACACCAAAAGCACATTTCTTAGGGTTAAGTTGTAGCTTGTATTGTTCTAACCTTTCAAAGATATTTTCCAGTATCTCTATATGTTCTTCTCTATTGTATGATTTAGCAATATGTCATCCACATAGTCTTCCATGAATGTGTGCATCATATCATGGAATATAGTTGTCATAGCTCTTTGATATGTAGCACCGACGTTCTTTAGTCCAAAAGGCATGATATTCCAGTAGAAAGTACCCCATGGACATGTGAAAGCAGTCTTTTCTTGATCTTCAGGTGCTATTTTGATCTGATTGTATCCAGAGAAACCATCCATTAAAGAAAACATGGAGTGTCCAGCAGTTAAATCTACAATGATGTTGATGTTAGGCAAAGGAAAGTCATCCTTTGGACATGCGTTATTAAGATCTCTGAATTCTGTGCATATTCTGATGCTTTTATCTAGTTTTGAAATAGGAACAATGTTGGATACTCATTGAGGATAAGCTACCAGTCTGATGAATCCGACATCCAATAATTTCTTTAGTTCTGCTTTGACTAGAAGAGCGATATGTGGATGCATCTTTCGTAACTTCTGTTTAACTGGTTTGGCTCCTGAATTAACATTTAAGTGATGCATAATAAGCTCTGGATCCAACCCTGGCATGTCTGCATAGGACCAGGAAAAATTGATTTGTCATCATTTGAAGAATTCTACATATTGTTGCATTTCTTGCTTAGACAAAGAAGTTGTTGGATGAAGAATCTTTGGTTGCTTTGTTGTGCCAATGTTAACTGCCTCTATTGGTTCGATCAAAATGGATGACCTTTCTTGATAATGTTCAGGTAAAGTGTCAAATCTCCCATCTTTCGGTGCCTCGAGGAGGTTTTCACCGTTAGATGCATCCTTTGTTTTTACTTTTTCTTGATCTAATGTTGCCAAGAAATGGTTTTCAGCATTAGACCTGATATTGTTTTCTTTTTTTTCACTTTTGTGACTAGGAGATTTGGCACCCACTTGTCTAGAAGATGTGTTGCTGAAATTCCTGGTGAAAGTTGTTACGGGTTTGATTGCGTTGAGATATACAGATATGGCATGGTCATTTGGAAAGGTATCAATGGCGGTATGTCCTTCATTTTCCCAATCAATAAGTTTGGGGTGGATTAGAGGTAGGGGATCTTCAGGTTGGGATGTTTCAAGCATATCAAGGGTCATGATTAAGCTATCAAAGTTTTCAATATGTATTTCAATGTCTAGGATGGTACTCTCATCAGAATGACCTTGCACAAGAAGTTTCTGATCATCCTCAATTAAGTCCAAGTTAGTCGAATGTGATTCTAATTCAAGTGAGCTAGTTCTTAACATTTTTCCTACATACGTGTGAACTAAATCAACTCCTACATCTTCTTCAAAGCAATTTTCTTCAGTTGATTCTTCAAAGTGATAGGAATCCCATTCCCATTCATTAGAATCTGTATCACTTGCAGCCTGCAATCTACAGATTTGGTCATATAGCATTTCTTCTTCTTTTCTGGCTATGTATTTTCTTCTTTCATATTCAACTTCTTCAAGACTGAGATTGAGTTATGTCAATCTTGCTATGAGTTCTTCTTGATTAATATTAGGTTTATGTTTGTTTTGATTCAGATTCAATGATGCTTGAGAGGTGTTTTTGCTTTGTTTCTCTTGTTGATTTGGAGCTTGCTTCTTTTCCCATTTCATGTTTGCTTGTGCTTGTTGCTTAGCTGATTTTTCTTTCCTTTCAATCGCCAGTTGTTCTTGTTTGTTTTCATATTCCTCTTGTTGTTGACTAAAAGGTGCCTTTTCCGGTAGAGTGACTTGTCCATACCCTAAGCCTATTTTGTCAGTAGTCTGCAGAGTATGAGGTTGAATAGGTTCTGAGATACCTTCTTTTCTTTTTCCTATAGGACCTGTTTCAGTGTATCCCATCCTTTGAAGAATGTTGAATCCTTTTCCATATTTTTCTGTAGGAATTCGTACATTGTTGACCTTTTGTTGAACTTCTTCATCTTTGTATAGCCACTATAGCACATCTTTATCTTTTGTCTCCTCTGATAAGGTTCCAACACTAATAAATGCTCCATCAAATATTTGAAGATGTTTCACCATTGGTTGTTGTTTAAAGTTTGATGGTTTTCCAAAGGATTTAGGAGAAATTGGTAATTGTGATATTGAATATTCTTTGTTCCCTCTATCTCTTAGTTGCATTTGTTTTTCCATACTTGATAAAATAGAGGCAAATGATTGTTCCTTGGATTGCGTGTTCGAAGATGATGCCTCCCTGTTATGAGGAACAATGACATCTTGATCCATTTTTAGATTGATGCAGTATTGAAATGGATTTGAATCTGTAGAGATTTTGATTTTTTGTCCATTGTAGGAAAATTTGACACACTGATGATATGTTGATGGGACAGCTTGCAAGTCATGTATCCATGGTCTCCCTAAGAGTACATTATATGATAAGTCCAAGTCTAGAACTTGGCATGTTGTGTCTTTCTGCAAAGGTCCCACTCTGATGGGTAGTATCACAATTCCCTTGGAGGAATGTTCTTCTTCATCATAGGCTTTTATGGTGATCCTTTTCCGGACATCAACTTCATCTTCTGAATATCCTAAGGCATGAACAAGACTCAATGAACAAATATTTAGGCCAGCTCCACCGTCTATTAGAACACATTTAACGCACATTTTGTGAATGAGGACTTCAATATGCAAAGGAGCGTTGTGGGGATGTTGCAAGGACATATCATCTTCTTCGGTGAATAATAAGCAGTGAGGGGTTGTGAGATGTCCCACCATGGTTTGGAATTGATCGATATCAAGATCTTTGGATACTGTTGTATCAATTAATGCTCTTTCTAGAATTTCTTTGTGTGCAGGTGAAAGTTATAAAAGTTCTAAGATGGATATTTGTGTGGGTGTTTTCTGTAATTGCTCCACTAGACTGTATTGTTTTGTAGTGGATGACGTGTTAGTTGTAGGACCCAGTAAAACAACTTTGGCTTTGCTTCTTGTGATAGCACGAGCGTTTTCTTGATTTTGTTTTTCTTTAGCTACAATCACATTTACCATATTGTCATATGTATGAGCGTAGTTTACCTTCACTTTACCCTTACCATTATTTGTTGTTGATGATTCACCTTTCTCATAGTTTGGAAGCGGAGTCTTAAAAGTTGTATGAGATTCATATGTTGTATGTCCATCTACAGTTATTACTCTATTATCAATAAAATCGTGTATGACATGTTTCAACTTCTGACAATTATCTGTGTGATGTCCTTTGTTTCGATGGAAGTCACAATAATGATTATCATTCCACCAAGGTGGTTTTATTTGAGGTTCATATTTCCTTTCTTCTGGAAGAGTGATCAATTTATTTGCGATAAGCATTTTTAATGTTGACCCTGGGGGTTCACCAATGTCTGTAAATTGTCTTTGAAAGAAAGTTTTAATAGTTGCTCTTTGGTGATTGTTGTTTTGTTGAGCCACTGCTGAGTGAGTGGATAAATTAAAAACCGGTTGCTTTGGTTTCACATTGTTGTTATCTACTATTCCATCATTGATGACATTTTGATTTCTATTCCAAAACTTTGGCTTATCATTGTGATTGTTGTTGTTGTTGTTGTTAGGAAGATGGACTCCTTCTTTGTATATTTTCAATTCACCTTTCTTTATCATGGCTTCCTCCATTCTGATTCCATTATCAATCATTCTTTCAAAACTTTGATTTCCTTGCATTTTTAAGTAATAACTCATTTGGTCATTTAAGTTGTCGATGAATATGTCCATTTTTTCATATTCTAGCACTGTACAAGGATATCGCGAAGCTATCCGTCTCCATCATTGTAAAAATGTCATGAAAGGTTCTGCACTCTTTTGTTTGGCATTACATAGGTCTAGCATTGTTACTTCATGTTGTATGTTGTAAGAGTATTGTGAAACAAACTTATCTACCAACTCTGAAAATGACCTGATTCCAGGTGAAATTTTGGAGAACCATTCCATAGCTAGTCTAGTTAAGCTTTTCGGAAATAATCTCATTAAGTAGGTATCCTCATGTGCAAACTCCATACTCATTGTGCAAAATTCTCGTATATGATCTTGAGGGTCAGTGCTTCCATCATATTTTTCGTATCTAGGAGTTTCAAAACCTATAGGAAATGGTATCATGTTTAGATTTATGTCGAATGGATAAGGACAGATTTCTTGAAGTGAGTATAGTCTAACATTTCCTCTTTGCATATCTTGAATTTGTGTTTGCAGTGTTTGTAGTTGTTGCGTGAGAGTTGTGATAGGATTATCAACATGATTTGTTCTTGCATGACCATGATTTTGTATTCTAGGACAATCTGGATCTCTTCTTGTTTCATCTCTAGTCCTTCTTGTATCTTCATTGAATTGAATGTTATTCATAATTTCTACTTCATGTCTTTTGGGTATGTAAGTTTCTTCATTGGTTCTGGTATTACTAGGAATTGACGTGTCATTCATTTTGAGACCAAATATATCCTCATATTGTTCATTATTAGGAGGAGGATCACTTTTCTTTTGTGTCAATTTGTTTACATCAAATTCTTGGGGGAGTGTAGCACCAAATTTGGCTAACATTAGGAAATATTTTTCTTTTTCTTCCTCCAACAATTTCTGCATAAATTTATCGAATTGAGGATCTTTTTTGATGTCTCTGATATTTTGTTCTGTTATTTCTTCTTCAACTTGTATTTCATCTTCATGTTCCATGATTATAGTTGTTTCCAATGTTTCAATTTCAATCTTTGTGATTCTTCATCTCTGAGCTCTAGTTAGAACAGGCATACACGTGTGTTAGATATTGTGCTAGAATTTGATTGTCCAAAAGTTGTTTTGATAAGTGATCAATTGTCAATGTAAATGTGATAGCGCGATATGACATGAAAAGATGATTCAAGTGTTTTTTGCAAGTTTTTTGATCTTTGGTTTAGGAGTGCAATGATGATGATTTGATAAAAATCAAGTCTAGTAGGAACGATATATCCTACGATGTGGGACAAGATTATCCTGACCAAACGTTTCAGTTTCATGATAAAGGATGATAGATCCTAATGAGAAACTATGTTTGAGTGATCAATTTACCAAAAAAAGGGGTGATAATGCACTTTGAGATGTTTAGATCTTGAACTTGTTGAGGGTGAGCACTTGAAAATCTTAAGGTGTTTATGTTCTAGAGTTTGATTTTGACAACTGACGACTTGACCAAGCAAACAAAGGAGACAATTTAAGCACAAGTGACAGATAACAGGGTGTTTATGATTACTACAAATTGATCAAGTAGAAAAGACAGACCTGAAAATGTCATACAAAGTGGCAGCTCTGGACTGATAAAAACATAAACTTGTATGATAGACTATGCAGCTTAGAACGTCAAGAAATATAAAGCCATACGACAAATCAGAAGTTTCATGTAAAAAGTAGAGACTCGTACGACATTTCTTTCTGAACCATACTGTAATAACCCACTTAACTTAATCCAAAAACTCAACTGAATTATATATATATATAAATATTGATTTCTTATTCTTACCTATTCTTAATTATGTTTGATTCAATCGCATACTCAGGTACATCTATCCAAACAAAATAGGCATCCATCCAACCGGGATGGGCATCTAACCATATGGGTTAGGCATCTAACCATACGGGTTAGACATCTATCCATATGGGACTAGGCATCTAACCATACGGGTTAGGCATCTAACCATATGCGTTAGGCATCTGTCCATATGGGACAAGAGGTTTCATCTATCCAATCCGGGATAGGCATCTACCCAAACGGGGTAGGCATCTATTCATAAGAATAGGATATGCTCTGGCCAGAGACTTTAGATTCATCGGGACAATTCGAGTCCTGAGCCACTCTAAAAAGACTACACTCCCCTACTAGGAGTGCATCGAGGTCACCGTCCTTAGGAGTATAAAAATAATTACATAAACGAGCTTGAGTTCTGCCTCAGAATTCAGCCTAAAGCCTTGAGAAGTCAAGTGAATCCATACGGGATTCCTTTTGAGTATGCATTGAATTAATTTTAACCCTTCAATTATTATTTGCACCATTTGATTAAAAGACCAAGAAGCTTCAAGAACCAACTACTCACCCATAACCAAATCCTAATCCTCATCCCCGAACACCTGAGTACAAGGGACAACTCCGTCCCTAGACTACCTACATACCCGTTTCGGTACGGGATCAAGGCGTAAAGTATGTAGTTCTGGTTTCTAACTATGGTTTGATGTAAACTGTTTGGTGGGTACGCAACCCTTTCTAGGGTCAATGTCCCAGACAATTTCTCTATGGTTTCTACCCATGATGGTAGCTCTATAGCAAAAAGGCTCAAGGTGGCCTCATGCTTGTGGCCTAAAACAACTAGGTCCTATTTCCTATTAAAATACGTCACCCTTAACCCATTATCATCTGCTGAAATCATCAAGATAAAATAATTTCCAAGATCATAACACACAACCAAACCCTAATGGGGTTTTCTAAGGTTAAATTGAGCGAATGTAACCTCATTTTAAAGATTATCGATCCAAGGGGGATTACCCACCCCTTGGATTTTAACTTCCAAATAACCCTTATTTCTCCCCGGCGATTTGTAGGGATGATGCCACAGACGTCGTTGTTGCAAATTTATTAGGCGTTAAGTGCAATAATTCAACACGATGGCATTACCCATAAGTGTGACCCAAATGCACCATAGATACCGAACGTTGCTAAGGTTTTTGGTTTCAACTCCTCTTCTTTAGTTGTCTAACTAGGAACTATAAAACTTTAATAACATTATACTAAAACAACTATGAAAATATTGCATGCAAGGAAAAATTGTTTCAATTTCAAAAACCAAGATATAAATTTCACATAATTGAAGGGAACATTTGTAGAGAAAAATAAACAAATTATCTACTTGGGAAAACAAAAACAAAAATATATTATTTCTTTGAAGAAGAAAGACTAATAATGAAATGTAACTTGCTGATAAACAAACAATTATTCAACTCCTTGGAAAGTAACTTGCATGATAAACAAACAAGTGTTCAACTTCTTTAAATAAGAAATTTGTTTAACTAAACATTGAATTATTTTGCAAAAATTGTTTTAAGGAGACTATAAATCTAAACACACCTAATTGGAGGATAAATCCTTTTAGCTTTTAATACTTGGCGTCTAAATATGTACATAATAAACACTCATCTAACTTATATACATTATATTAAATAATTCAAAGATTAAGGTTCCTGCTTAGACAATAATTTAAATAATTTGAATGGAACTTATATTTCATTCAGTAATAAGTAAAATGTTTAATCAATAATATTCTATTTCATAAGCTATTTGATCTTTTAACTACAATGCATCATCAACATATTACTTATAAATACCTCCTTATCCAATTATATCCAAAATATAAGAAGCATTTAAATAATTTAAATGTAAACTCCTATTTAAATAATTAGAGTGCACATAATAAGTAAACTTTACCAAACAATTTCTCAAATATAAAAAAGAAATAAATTCTCTTTTTCTTTTATTTTTAATAAAATCTTCAAACACTTAAATTAAGATTATTCTCTCTTTTTTTTTTAATGATTTTAATAAATATTTGATTTTAAAATTTATAGCTTTAATAGGGAAACTCAAATAGGAAAGTTTTAAAGCTTTATAGATAACTTACTAATTATCAAAAAGGCTATTTTTCAAAACAATTTTATCCCTTATCTTTTAAATTTTAATTTTTAAGAAATTTAAATAATAAGTCGGGTTAAATCATTGGTTCAAAACTATTGGTGTAAATTAGAATTAAGGGTGTTAATGTCTTCTTATAAAACAAGCAATTAATTTAATATAGTTATGATAAAATTAATTTTAGACAAGAGAACGTAACAACCAACCAAATCAATGGTAATTTTACTAATTAATTGATTTTTATTTATTAAATCTAATTTTATGTTTATCAACAAATAGATTACTTAAAATTTGTCTTAAATAAAATTGTCTTCACAAAATAAATACTCTCATGAAATTAATTTAAATTGAAGGAAATAATTTCCTTTTTTTATAGTGAATATTGAAATTTAAAACTAAACAAATTAAGTAAGCAATCTCAACCCTTAGATTAGATTTAATCTTAGCCCTTAGATGTAAAGCTCACCCACAACCCTAAAATATTTATACTAATACTAAAATTTAGGGCTTTTCTTTCATTTCATTGTTGTGGATCTTGCAGGGAAGAATGGAAGAAGAAGAATGCATTCAGAAGAGTTCCACGAAATCTATCATGCATGTCTATGAGTTTGCAACTCCTAAGAATGGAGAAGAAGAATTCATACAAAATAGTTCCACAAAATCTACCATGCCTGTCTATGAGTTTGCAACCCCTTGTCATCAATCAACTTCCTATTTGAATAAAACCCTCTTAACAGGACAATTATTTTCACTCTTATTTGTTGGTTAATATATGCAAATTATGCATATTTTTGAAAACCCTCTTGCAAGATTTGAATGACTGATTTAGTTGCAGATTTTCAAGTTTAATTTGCTTTTTTTTCAAAGAATGTTTTAAATTGTTGTTTGTTTGTTTGTTTTGTTTGTTTTGTTTTTTTGTGTTTTTTTGTGGTTGGGTTCTATTTGAGGCTACAAACAAACCTCTCTGGAGGCCTGTGCAGAGCTGCAATCTTTCTACAATCTTTCATAGGAAGTCACAATACCCCCCCCCCCCCTCTTACAGGGTTGACATGCAATTTTTATTTATTTATCTAATGGTTTTCGTTTATTAAATTGTATTCTATTTTTTTATTTTACTAATTTATTTAATATTTCTATAATCACTGTTATTGATTTTGTCTATTATTGTTGTATCATATCATAAGTGAATGGAAATAAAATAAATAAATTTTGTACATATCTAAGATTTATTAGATCTAATATTGTTTTCTTGTACATATACATGTATATCTATTCAACCACATAATGCTAATCACAACATTGACTTAATATGAAGATTACTAGAATTAATATACATATGTTCTTCTTCTAAATTTTATATATACAATTTCAAATAGATAAATAAATGAACAATTACTTAAACTCTTATGCAATACATGAAATAAAAATAGATGTATACAATTTCACTATTATAGCACCCTTTCATTCAAACATAATTTATTTGGGGTTCAAATATTAATTAATTTAAGGGAATAAAAGGTATTAGCTTATCATAGAGACTTTTTCACTTTCAAGTAATATTGCAATATATAAACTATTATGGAAGTAATTAGAAACATACGAAGTAGAATTTATTTTTGAGAAAGAGGAGAAATGAAACCCTTATATTATTTAACTCATTCCCTTTCAATTTCATTTTTTTTTAAAAACTATTTTTAACCTCGTCTTTTTTCTCTAATAAATTGATTATTTTTTGCACTAATATTTTAGAATGAATTCATCATATATTTATTTTCTCTATAAGAAATTAGAAAATAAAGAGAAGGCTTTTTAAAGGAAGATGTAAAATTAATTAATATTCACATTCATTTGCACATTTTGTTTTAAGAAGAGAACTACTAGTTTATTGATAAAAAAGAAAAACAAAAAACAAAAAAAAAGGTAAGATATACACATCTATTCACACATGCACACATATTCCTTCTATCAAAATCTAAAACAAGATGGTACATGCATATAGATTTCCTTATCAAAATCTAAAAATAAAAGAATACAAAAACTCTATATTATGCAAATAAAAATCTCTCCCCTCTTTCTGAATTAAACAATATCAAAATCTTTCTCCTTTAAACTACTTAATTTTTCAAAGAAAAACAACATGCATACTAATAAAAATCTCATTTCTGGAAGAAAAATATACAAGTATGGAAAGATGGAACCTGGATCTGCAAGATGAACTAAAATCTTATTGATGAATTGCCCCTTGTTCTCTCAACTATCCTTCTTCAATCCTCATATTGTAACCTGGCAAGATCTTCTCTAAAACCTCTAAAAATTCTAACTCACACAATGCAAAATATCTACAAAATTCATCCTATATCTAACATGATTTGAAAAAAAAAACTTTCTTGAGAATTCAAAAGACTACTTAAACACATAAAACAATCAACTCTTCCCCCCTTTTTTTTGAAAATCTAGAACTCAATATATAGAAAAGAGAGTCATTTTTCCACTACAAAAGAATTAATTGATTTCCATATTCTTTTCCCAAAATAATTTCATGCATAATGATTGTTGTCATAGTGGGGGTTACATGCAAAAATTGAATTTGAAATTCTCTTCTAGAACCTTCTCATTTCCTCCTACAACATGTGCTAAATAGCATATTGAGAAAATAAGTAATTTTTAAATTAATTTCTTGTAAAATGATTGTTGTCATAGTGGGGGTTACATGCATATTAAATTTGAATTTTGAAATTCTCTCATGCAAGGCATATTTCTTACAACTTGTCATAGTGGCGGTTACATTTGACCATGCATTTAAAAATCTGAATTTCAATTTTCCTCCATTTTATAAAATATGAATTTTGTAACTCCTTTGTCATAAAAAGGCCATGAATAGAATTTTGTAACTCCCATGTCATATATTTCCTAAATATAATATTTATTCCTTAATATTTTGAAATTGAATTTTTTTCTTTTCTAGAATCTTCTTATTTCTCCTACACAATGTGCTCAAATAGAATATCGAGAAAATAAATAATTTCCAAGTAAATTATGACCTCACATGCGAGTCACCACTTATTACTCATTTTTATTTAAAATTTTGACCTTATTTAATTTATCATTTCTAACTCATTAAAGTAATATTAAGAATAATAGTAATAATAATAATAATAATAATAATAATAATAATAATAATAAGGATAAGGATAATAATAGTATTATTAGCAAGTTCTATCGAAGTCTGAAAAGAGGGTTATGACACATACAACAAAAGATTATCCACATACGACAAATCACCAGACAGTATGACAGAGAACCTGACTTGTACGACAGATAACAAAGCAGAGATTAAAAAAAATGTTTATTTTGTTGAATTTGGATTAGTGAATTTTGATGTTTTGCTTATGTTTACCAGTTTTAGATGTCTGATTTTTCTATTTAGGGATGAATACACAGCAAACACATGATGTGATAAAAGACTCCAAGCATTCTAAACCCTAAGGAAATTGGCTGAGGAGAGAAAATCTTTGCTTGCAAACTTAGGTACACACCCAATAGCTAATCATAATATGACCGCTGAGTCTCATGCAATGGATTCTCAACGCCGTATTATCCAACTCCAAACGCTAATGGGGGCACAATATGGCAAGTCTCTTGGGAGAGTTACTATCTCTCTTTCACAAAGATTATCACCCTTTCGGAGGTGAATCGGGTAGCTTCTAATTTAGTCAGAACTAGTAAGGGATTTGTTCAGTGCGTTGGGGTATAATACTCAATTAAGAGGTCTCCCAGCCTTGAAAACTAAGGTTTGATATACCCGAAGGTACAGAGGAGAGCTATTCCTAAGCACTGTCGTTGACTTGATTTTCATCAAATCACATTTATTTTATAGTGGTTGGATTACTTGGCATTAGCCGTTCCCCTCTCACCGGTCGTAATGGCTTTAAGAGTTATTAGCTCCTTGGGAAGGCAGACCTGCTAAAGATATGCACTAATGAAAGCAAATGATGAGTCTAGCTTTTTGATCACCTAAGAAAGGTGAGAGCATACTCACCTATCATCAAAAACACAAAATACATGATTGTTCATTCCTTTAGCAAAATCAAGTGTGCCTAGAAAGATTTAAGAAAATACAAAGTTTTGTTGAATTCCTTTAGGCAACCTGCAAAATAGATGCATTAGTAGTCATGATGTGCTTGGTTGAAACAAGTCTTTGGCTAGCATATCTTCGGAAATCATCCTACAAAAATCAGGTAGGCTGTCAAAAATCTCACAAACAGACCAGGGTTAGCGTTAGTAGTAATCACTTAAAGCATCAAACCCTTAAAATGCAGTCAATTTAAAAACCACAGAAGCAGAGTGTCGTACTACACACTTTACCAACTTGTACGAGTACCTTTCTGAGACCATACAAGTCAGGATGAGAACTCGTACGACACTGAAATTTTCTTAAAGGCTCGTACAAGTTAGGATCTCTTGTCATTCCAGCTCACAAAGTATGTTGTACTAGGCCAGAAAGGCACTCGTACGACATTCTGATTCAGACCCGACAAAGATGAAGATTTGATGAGGTTCAAGAGGTTGAAAATGAGTTTTCGGGCCCCATGATGGGCGCCAAAATGTCGTTCTTATGAAGTATATACCTGTGATACCTGTAGCTGCAACACAAAACACTCAATAGATCATTACAAGCATGGTTAGAAAATTTAAAACAAGTAAAGATAAAACCATGGCTAATCGATCTATCGCCTCCTAGTAAATGCGAGTATGAATTTTGTTCTCATATCTGGTTAGACAAATTCTAGTGGCTTGACTACACCTAGATGGAGGATTTAAATGATAAATGATGCATTTAAGCTAGCAATGATAATGATTAAGCTACATGATTCCATGATTATGCTAGAAAATTAGCTAAAATGATGCAATTAAGCTATAATGACAATGCTCAAATGATAAACTAAGATTGCATATGCCTATAGTAACAATGCATGAAATGCAAATGAGATGGGATGAATGAGATGGATGAATGGGACCAATGAGATGGGGGATCCTTTGTGCTCCAAAATGGGGTCTATTTTTAAGATTTCCAAGGCTAGGGGTGAGGTGGCAGGAATCAATGGTCAAGATTAAGTCTAAAGATATCAATGGTGAAATTGGAGGAGGTTGGCAAAGAGGTTGGATTAAAGGGAACATTTTTCATCTCTATGGTGACAAGTGTCAAGAGGCTTCTAGAAGAGGTTGGATGAAAGGGAACACTTAGTGACAATTGTCACAAAGCTTTGCTCATGAGAGGGCAAAGTGTTCAAGGAAAGGGGACATGTGGTTGGATGAAATGGGTTAGGTTACGTGGTTAAAAGTTAGGAGGCATGTGGGTAATTTGAATTTAGAAATTCAAATAATAGGAAAAGACTAATTAATCTCAACAACTCATAAATTGATTTGTTTTAATTAATTAGAGGATTAGAAGAAATGAATTTGATGGGGAAGAATTAATTAATTTTAATTAATTAATCCAAGGGGATTATTGAAATGAACCTATTAAATAAATTCTTTGATTTATTAATAAGTAGGTGAAAATGGAGAATTGAATCAAATTGCTAATGAATTCAATTAAATTGGGGAGGGGGATTAATTAAATAATTGCTTATTCAATTAATTATCTTCAGACCATTTTTAGGTGTATACAATAATGAATATGAATGTGCTTTTTTGTGTGTGTGAAAAATAGGGTTCTTAGATTTGATAATACTCTAACTATCACTATTAATCCTCACTACTTCCTAACTTATCCCCATCTCTAAAGATATACTATATATTTACAAACATGATAACATGTCATATACTTTGACTTAATAGTGGAAAGAGAAACCACAACCTGTCACCTACTCATCCAACTAATTGCACCACCACATAGACTAAATACATAGTCAATGTTAGACTTCCTAATGTCAACATCCCATATCCAATTTGAGTTTGCAAGTCCCTATATTTTTAATAACATGTGGAACAATCCTACTACTAAACTTTCTTCTTTCCAAACTTTGTGCTTTTGAAACAAGGTTGTTGAAAACATAGATTTTTCTTTTTCTTTTAGATTATTCCACGAATCACCAATCATTTTAGTGATCTCCCTATCCTTGCCATGATGCAATGCTTTCAATTGTTTATACTGCTCAGCAAAGAAAAAATTGTAGCCATTCCTATTTTGCTTTGAAAACATGGTTGTTGAAAGCATTTTTTCTAAATTTGAGTCATTGAGATGCTAGATATTAAATTCCAACCTAGAGGTAGTATGTCCATAAAGTCCAATGGCTACCAAAGTGATAGATTTCCACTAAATGTTAGCTCTTATTGAAGTAACATTAAGTGTTGTTAAAGTGTCATAAAAAGTTGTCAAAGATTCAACTTGTCATCAAAGTGATATTATTGGTGAAGTATCCCAATTGTTTCTAAAATGATATTATTATACTAAATTTCAACTACTCCTAAATTCCACCTTCTACCAATTTCGCAATGTGCATCTAAAGATGTTTTTGAACTTAAAAAATATTACACTAAATGTAAAATTATGCCTCAATGAGAAATAGAATATCATGTGGAAAGAATCTCTATATTTAATCATCCATGTATCCTCACATATATGCATTCCAAATATATAACAATTATATCACTATTGTCATCCTAATAATTTATTGAATCTAAATCATCATTTAATTCATTCTTGTAATATTTTTCTTGCATTCATTTTTATGTGGATTTTCTTGACATACTTTTTTTTTTTTGGCCACTGGAATATATATATATTAATAAAAACTGGTTCAAGAGCTCAATAGGGAAAGAACTAGAAAGAAAACCCTATATCCTTGCTCAATTACAATGAACAAAAGGAAATCATAGCTATAAGAAGAACTGCCCCCACTAACGGTTACCACTAAACTTGAGCACCGGTTTGCCATGTTGTATGTCGGTTCACTGTAGATCTACCTCGACAACTGGACACTAGTGAGCAAATGTGTATATTGGACTGTGGTAACTTGAGGATCCCATTTATCGGTTGACTGTGTAGCTAGTAACTTGAGGATCCGGTTCACTGTAGATCTGCCTCGACAACCTAACACCAGTGAGCAAAAGTGTATATTGGACTGCGGTAACTTGAGGATCTCGTTTATCGGTTGATTGTTGTCGGTTGGACTACATCGGAGAGGGTAAATCGGTAAAGGTAAACCGGATAGGGAACCAAATGAGCCATACCAACATAACTATATCGGCTAGGCTGTGGCGGTTTGGAAGAACTGGTTTGGAAGAACTGGATATGGTAGACTGGAAGAGCTGAAACTTGTCCCCTTAATCTTCCAAAAAGAGTACAATCGAAAGAAGAACCTAGTGCAAGATGAAACATTTGGATCTTCAAAAAGTACTCTGTATTTAGGCCATATTATCTGGTGTAAAATTGGAAAAAATTGGCATAATAAAAAAATAGGCAAAATTTTTGAGCCATATCGGTTGCCAACGAATTCCTTATACATCAAAATGGAGCATATTCAATGCAGCAAAAAATAGAGCCAAAATCATTTTACTCTTCCATGGCTGCACCACCCAGGATTTGATTTTTGGAGGCGTTGAAGGCTGGAATATCTTTCTCCTATTGTACCAGCTCAGCTTCGTCTTGAGGGCGACGAAAGACCTCCCAGATATTAACCTCTATGTGTTGTCACAGTCTGGCATCTCTCGAAGGAGTTGATGCAAATTTTTCCCACTCCTCTGCCACTTCGGGCTGAGAGGAGCTAGTCCATCCTGAGGCCCCATCCTGCACCGGTGCATTAAGGTCTGGTACCCTATGTGAAGCCCATCCCCTGTCCTCCGGTTGCAAAATTGGCAGGCTAGGATCAACATTTTCTAGTTCCAAGATCACCATGAGAGCCCCAACTTTCATATTCGACTTTGTGCACAATATGCTCATCTAGTTGTCTGCCAAATTGTTGCAGACCATTCTTCACATGACGGAAGTTTTGCCTTTCGAGGGCATTCTTGATTTGGTCATAAAGCACCATGTATGCATGGTTGGATTGAATAAAATGTCATGGAAATAGGCCCCCTAAGAGAGATGACCCCTACCATAGATTATAATTGACCAGGGCTTCATGGAACGAGGCAGGAGAAAGCACATTCTGCCTTACCAACTTAAAAAACACTAATTCAAGCAGAGGGATCGATTGCAAGAGGTCAAGAGCGTTGGACAAAAAAGAACTGAGAAGTTGATGGGGAAATAGAATTCTTTTGGCTTGAGGGGACAAAATCTCCTCACCAATGAAATCTTGACTGCTCTTCTTAGTTGTGGGTTATGCAGATGAAACAATTTATCGAGGTCCCCATCATTGATATGTCCATGGAATGTCGTCGAGGGTTCTGCAATTCACATTAGAACATGATCGTTCCATGGCATGTATTCCCAATGAAATTACCTACACCCTTCGCAAGATTCATTCTCCATATTGCTAAACACTGAGAAACTACAAGATTCAAAAACTTCAAAAACTTCCGCAGAAAACTGTGTATATGAAAGCAGGCAAGTTTCCATTTATAACAAACCTAAAATCTTGAAATGTAATAATTAGTCGGTCTTTAAAATCAAGTTCAAGATTTATTGCATTAACATGTGATAGTAATACCATCGAGAGGATGTGTGAGAGGCCAAAATCTGCTTTACCCCGTGTGAAATGACATAACGAAAATCTCGGAGTACTCACACTAATCTTTCATTCATACCATTCGCAAGCTACGTTTAAATGCATATATGCAAGTGTCTTGTCAGTCATCCTGATCGCAGGGTTCAGGTTAAAAGCATATATGTGAGTATTTAATAAGATGTAATTTGTAATTCAAATGTTGTACTTTCCTTTTGTACCAAATCAAGCAGTTCGGGGAATGAGGAAAGTTTGATGGGAGATGCAACCGACTCAACTGAAATGCCATCACAACCCATATTTGCTAATTTGTCAGCTACAGAATTGTCTTCCCTCAATGTGTGGCTGACAATGTAATCCGAAATTGTGTCAAGTAAATCCAAAATATGCTTCAAAACATACGATAGGTGCCAAGTCTTATATCTTTTCGAGGTAATTGCATTGATGATAGCTAATGAATCCCCTTCTATATGAATTTTGGGGAGACCGCATTTCCTTGCTAGCACCAAGCCAGCTAGTAAAGCATTTGCCTCCACCAAGTTATTGGTACCCAAGGGGATGGGAGATGCTAGGAAAGCACACATTTTGCCAAAATGATCTCGAATGCAAACTCCAATTCCCGACTTCCCTGGGTTTCCATGGGAAGAGTCGTCTAAGTTGATCTTAAAGAAATTAGGTGCAGGGGGAACCCATTTTATGGAAGACCTATCTCTAACATGAGTTGAAGACCAATTCGAAGGAATCCCTATTGGAAAAATAATACCATTCCATGATTTTGCAATTACCTTATCCCACTGGGTGAATGACTGAACGTCCTTGGAATTTGTGAGAGAAGAATTTATAATTTTTACAATCGAATTTTCCAACTTATTCAAAACTTGATCCAGAGAAGAGGATATTTTTCTGAAAATTCTTTTATTCCTCTCCAACTAGATGGCCCAAATGATGTGAGCAGGAGCACATTTCCAGATGCCTGAGAAAGTTGATGAAAAAAATAAAAGAGGCCAAGAGTTAAACATATTCCATAAAGAATTCAGGAAGGGCATCATAACTTGGAGTTTATTCATGATGAAAAACCAGCATTGGGAGGCAAAAGTGCAATGTAAAAATAAGTGATCAACTGATTCTTCATCTAAGCCACAAAGTACAAAATTAAAAGTTTGTAAAATGCCCAATTTTACTAGTCTATTTGCTGTTAGGATTCTTTTGTTCAAAGTTAACCATGCAAAACAGCCTACTTTTGGCATAACAATATCATTCCATCAAAATGAGTATGCCTAACTACTCACCTTACTGATTGCTGCAACCCTGTTGTGTGGCTTTGTAACCTTCTTTAATTGAATATTGCAATGATTTAGAGGCTTCCCAAATTAACACATCTTCCCTATTAGACATGAGAATTGTCCTATTCAATAAGATAGTTGCCAAGGAAGAAGATTGTTGAGTGGATATTGGGAGAAGAGTTGGGTCTTTCTAGATTATTTTTCCTAAAAATATTTTTACAGTGGACACATAGTCACTCAATTTTGTACCCCAATGAGCTATAGCTTTATTCATAATATCTTCCATATTATCCATTTGAGCAATTGGAGGATGCCCACACAATGAGTCTGTCCAGAAGTTAGCACTAAGACCATTATTGACTTCCCATGAAACATACTTAGATACTAGATTTCTTGAATCCATCATAAAATTCCAAATAGCTGACCCCTTTGGAGGATCCAAAATTGTCAATACTCTAGATGATTGATTGTTGTCTAGATATTTAGCTTGCATAATCTGGCACCATTTGGAAGCAGGATTAGTGTACATTTTCCAAATCAATTTTCCTCCAAAAGCCTTATTGCGATGCTTTAGATTATGAAGACCTACTCCACCTTGGGATTTTTGACATGACATATTTTCTAGAGAGACTAAGGGGATTTTCCTTTCATTTGTCATATTACTATTCCAAAGGAAATCTCTAACAAGTTTCTGCAATTGTTGAATGACAGATGAGGGTGCTTTGAGAACATACATGTAATAGTTCGATATTGTTGTTAACACTGACTTAATAAAAAGAATTCTACTTGATAATGAGAGCCACCTTAATTTCCAAGCTGAAATTTGAGCCTTGATTCTACCAATAATAGCAGACCAATAAGAGGATTTGTTTGTCCCCATAAAAAAGGGAATGCCAAGGTAAGAAGATGGCAGTTGATCCATGGGGAAGCCCAAAGTCTTGGATATTTTTAGTGACAAGATTGGAGGTATGTTGAAGTTGAAAATCTTAGACTTGGCAGCATTAATTTTCTGGCCCGAAGCAGAAGAATAGACTTCCAAAGTTTTCTTAATGTGCCTAGCTTCTTTTAGAGAAGACTTACCAAATAACAATGTATCATCAGCAAAAAGAGAGTGAGTTACTGCTATTAAAGTACCTGGAAGACTGGCTCCAAGCCAAAGCCCTTTTCAAGATTGAAAATTGATGTATCTACTAAAGGCATCTGCCATAAGAATGAAGAGAAAAGATGATAAAGGGTCACCTTGTCTTACTCCCTGAGTACCCTGAAAAAAACCTGAAGGATGTCCATTTATTAGAATTGAAAAGTGTGCACCTGAGACACAAGCTTTGATACATTTGCACCATTTGTCTGAGAAGACAAATTTAGATAATACCTTAAAGAGAAAATCCCACTTAACCCAGACATATGCTTTCATCATATCAAGTTTGACAACAAAATTTGCTTGCTAGATTTCGTGGATAGAGTGTAAAACCTCATGTGCTACTAAGGCTCCTTCCATAGTCTCCCTGCCTGGAACAAAACCCCCTTGTTCTTGTGAGATAATCTTAGGTATGAGATAAAGCAATCTGAGGTAAATGGCCTTAGTAGCAATCTTGTAGATCGTGTTACAGAGTGAAATAGGTGTGAACTCTGCGAATGTTGATGGAGAGGGTGTTTTTGGATGAGAACAATATTTGTTGCATTAAAACTTTTTAACATTGATCCCCTTTTCCTGGATTCTTCCATGACCGCCAAGAGGTCAAACCCTATCACATCCCAACACTTTTGGAAGAAGAGGGCGGTGAACCCATCCGGACCTGGAGCTTTATCCAAGGAAAGAGAGAATACCACTTTGTGGACTTCCTCCAAAGTGAAAGGGTCCAGTAAGAATATATTATCTTGGTTGGATATCAGAGGAGGGATAGACTGCAATAAAAGCTCAGCATTATCCTTCCAAGAAGGATCTAAATCAAAAGGTAGAGGGGCTAATAGATTCTTGAAAAACTTTACTCCTTCATCTTGAATATCTGCTAAATTTTTTATGAATACCCCAGTGTCTGCATGCTTGATTGAGAATATAACATTTGATGCTTTTCTTTGTTTTGTGGATGCATGAAAGAATTTTGTGTTCTTATCTCCCTGCTTCAGCCAAAGCTCTCTTGATTTCTGTCTCTAGTATTCTTCTTCTCTCTTACAAAATTTTTCCCACTCGCTTTGAAGACCCTTCAGTGTATAATGCAGAAGCTGATATAGTCCCTTGGAAATTATATTTTGGTTAACTTCTTCCAATTGTTGTGCAGTGATGTTTTTTGGGCAAAAACATTCTTGAAAACCTTTCCAATCCACTCCTTCGTCTGAACCTTAATAAACTGAAGTTTCTTAAAGAACTGGTATATCTTTGTTCCACTACATGCATGGGCGAATATGCACCACTGTCTTAATAAAGCCTGAACGTGTGGATGTCTAAACCACATGCGCTCAAATTTAAAAGAAGAACCAAAACACGGCATGGGTTTCTGATTTTGCCATTCAAGAATAAATTGAACTGGAAAATTGTCTGATTCTGAAATAGGAAGAATAACATAACAATAACTGAATTGATTAAGGCACCATTCCAAAGGAATAAAAAACCTACCAAGTCTCTCTACAATTTGAAGGAAGCCTGATCTTTTGTTAGTCCAAGTGAAGAGACCATTATTGGGAATCACATCCAATAAGTTTTTTTTTTTCTGTGGTAAAGCTTAGGAAATCCTGCATAGTTTGTGGGGGTGGGCAGATTCCTCCTTGTTTCTCCTTATGAGACAAGATTGCATTAAAATCTTCCCCGATGATAAAATTTTGTGCTTCTTGTTGGAGCATAAGAGTCACTTTGTCCCATAGATCTTTCTTTTCCTGAGAGGGGGTAGGACCATAAAGGTCGTGTCATAACATACTACTTTCAACATTTGCCAATTATGATCTTGATCTAATAGGTGAACTTGAACTTTTTTGGGATTCCATAATGTAAGCAGTCCGCCCCAAGGCCCCAACACCTTGCATATGGGCCGATCCAAATTGTGTCCATTTAGCCACTGTTTTATGATACATTTCCTATGATAACTTCATTTCTTGAAGTAAAAGGATTTCATCCTTTGAAGAATCAATATGTGACTTGATTCTCCCTCTTTTGTCAGGAGCATTAATGCCCTTGACATTCCAAGAAATCATTTTCATTGGGAACAGGGAGTGCCTTTCGCACTCCTTGTAATTCTTTTTTATACCTTGAATTTTCCATCCAAAGTACTTTGAACACCTGCCTCTATTTCTTCTTGAATCTTCATAGTGTTTGGTTTTCTACCTCTCTTTTTAGGGGTTGTAAACACTTCTGATTTCAAACTGGGGCTCTGCTCAACCAATAAGGATTGTGCATAGTCAAAAAAAATTCCTTTGTCTCACCATCATGTGGAGGGGTTTCCATTTCTTCCTGCCTAATTTCATGCGAATGGAGGTCTAAGTGAGGGGAGATCGGAGAGAAATTTTGGTGGATCTTGATTGGAGGATTTAACTCAACATATTTACTCAAAATAGGAGGTTCATTCACCAAGGGAAGTTTCTCTTTCTCTGAGAAGTCAATAGATGAACAAAAACACCTTGCCTTTCATAAGGGACACATTACATTTGTCATACTAACACCTTCCACCTCTGCAATTTCCTCAATCATAGTGGCAGCTAAAGTGGACAAGATATCATCTGCTAATTCCTGAATATGACCTTCCTGATCTGAAACAGCTACCCCTGAAACTGATAAATTCTGCATTAAACTCTGAATGTCAATCGAGGATTCATTAAACATTAGGTCTTGAACTATAACTTCTCTGTCATCAGATGTTTTGTCACATAATTGGAGAACCGGTTTGGACATGAAGGAAGAATTATATCTATAGAGAATCCAACTATACACGATAAAGAAATTGGTCAACTGGATGATCTAGTGAATGTAAGATGGCTCGATACTTGAGTCATCATGAGGCTTAGAGGGGTCATTACATGGTTGTGCAGAGTCAGAAGACAAAACTACCTCGTGCTGGTGGACAATGCACAGTAGAGGGTTTGAGCAGTGATTTTTACAGACTAAAAGCTCTGAGCACTCGATACCACTATAGGCATTAGTAAAATGTCCTAGTTGATGTTGATAATTGTAAATGACCTCTGCGTTATCCATAACAATGTCTTGGGACCATAAATCCCATTTTGATGTGATAGAGAAGTTCCTTGGCAGGGTTTTATTTGAGGCAAGAAGAAGGCAAACTCTAACATCTCTTTGGATTACTTAAAAGGGTATAAGATCATGAGAAACAAAAATTCCTAGATGATTAGCCATGATCTCAACAACATCCGGATCTCTATATTCCAAAGGTAAGCTCAGGAAAGAAATCTAGTAAGGGTAAAATCTACATAGATTAGAATTTGGTTTAAAGTTTGGAATCTAGCACAAGGTAAAAAGACCAGCCCCTTCACAAAACAAGCCTTTGTTTTTATGAACTCCGTCTCTATCTTCAGATGAAGAAAACAGAGCAATAAAAAACCCCGAATGGCTATCAATAAAGAAAAGATCCTGAAGACCTGACCCGTGACTATTAGCCTATGAAAGCAGAGTTTGAAAAGGGATCGAAGAGCTAAACTTACCAATGAGAGCCAAAATTTGGAGAAATGAGACCGACTAAGAGAGAACGTGCTCAGGAAAGGTTATCTTGATGGAGGAAGCATTCTCTACCGAAGACAGATTGGGAAAAGGGGTATCCACCTCCTTGAAATTGGTCTATTTTCTTTTCCACACAAGGTGCGCAGGTTTTGACTTGAGGGGATCTTCGTGGTCACCTTGTTGGTCTACTTAATTATCCCCTTCAGCAATACAACCCTTGAGTAAATATTGTTGGGATACAGATGAAGTTGGTTTACAAATGTCAAAAATTAGTTGTTTTTCTTGATGTTTTGATCGATACGCTTTCGAAGGTGCAAACTTTTTGACAAGGTTTTGAAAAATGTTTTCCCGCCCAAATGATTTTTGAATGGACAGGCGGTGGCCCGAGTGTCCTCTGGAATCCTTATGAGCCCCTTGGATGTGTGAAGCTCCATGATCATAATTGTTGAAGTTCAAATAATTCTACATATTACCTTTTTCTTTATGAGGTTGTTTATGAAAAGATTGGGCCGGTCGAGCAAAAGGTCGATTGAAAAAAGTGTCAGGGATATCTGATTGATGTTGGAGACATGCAAAATGATTCAACCATTGTTTCCCTGGTGGTAAGTTTGAAACCAGTCTGATAAAAGGTTTATTTCTGAAGATTTTGGCAAAGGGATTGATATCAAAATTTGAATATTGGGCAAATCAGAGGGCACCCTTAGTCTGTCCTTGACGAGCCTACTTAAGATCACTGAAACCTTGTCATCATCTTCCAGATCCTGCAACCTTGCTTTTAAATCCTGTTGCTCCCTGCAACCCTTCGCTGACATCTTGTCGCCATCTTCCCTTACCTGCAACCCTGCTCTGAAACCCTACTGCACCTTGCGACCCTCCTCCTCCCATTGTGATCATTTATATGTATTGTTCGCTGATCGAAAAATTATGGAGAGACTTAGATCTGACTTTGAATATTTGAATTATAAAGCTTAACATATGATTTATTGAGAGACTTAGATCTCACTTTAGATTTGGAGCTTTGTCCTTTTTCTTATTTTTTCTCTTTGCTTTATCCTTTTATCTTCCTCTAATAACCAATGCCTCCTTTAAAAAAAATAGAGTTTTTTTTTGTATTAACTCCTCCAAGAGTAGAGAACCTACTATTTATTCAAGCTTTAACTTAGTGTAGTACTACTAGTTGCGATCACTAAATCATCCCATGATTCTAGCAAAGAACACAACAAAGCAGTACATGTATTGACAAGTTCATAGATATAACTTATGACTTTAATGAATTTAGTTAAAACCAAAAGAGAGTAGTTGAATCGATTCCTATCAAGTTGAAAATATAAAGTGGTAGCCTAATTGACAATAGTTGTTAAATATTGCAAGGGTACTAAATTGTAATTCCATGGAAGTTACCTTCTTTGAAAAGATGAACTACACAACGCTACCATTAAACTATGATTAAGCCTCTCATGACAAGATGGTCAACTATTATGGGTCCCAAATTACAACTATCATAGGTATTGTAATCATCCATCTCTCTATAAAAAACATACGAATGCACCATGATGGCCCAAAATGCCAACTAAAAAAAAATCTGAATCGAGAATGAGCCCTCAGTGGAGTCTAGAGGAGATGATTATTCATTATCTAAATTAGTGGAGTCATTTTATTCATTACCTATTCTCTCTCTCTCTCTCTCTCTCTCTCTCTCTCTCTCTCTCTCTCTCTCTCTCTCTCTCTCTCTCTCTCTCGATTATTTTTATGATTTTGATGGAACTTATACTAATGCATCTTTAGATGTTAAAAAGTATTGTTTGAGTTGCATGGGCATTATGATGTTTTATTTTGTAGAATATTTCTTATACTTTTATTTAAGTGGATAATATTTCTTAAATGATGCTTATTATTAAAATAGACCCACCTATTAATAATATTATAGATCTATGTGAGTTTCCTTTTTTTATATTTAAGGTGGTAAATTGTATTTAATTATAAGTTTATTTGGAAGGTGAAATGTAAATTAAATAGTAATTGTAAATTTTCATGTTTGTATATATATGCAGATTATTTTCACATAATGGATGAGTTTGAGATAGATGAGCTATTAGGTCTAGCGCCACCTCCACCTCCACCTCCACCTCCACCTGATCAGTTGAGGTAGACCATTAGGAGGAATATTGATTCTTTGATTAGAGATATCCATACCATTAGACGTGAGCCTCATCCACCTCTGCAGTTGTTACACCTTGCAGATAGTATGCAAGGGATTGTACAGTCTGTACAGGCTTTAGATAGCGAGTTGGATAGCTATCGTAGTTGGTGGGAGGGATTGTGTGCATTTTACATTGATGGCCTAACATACAAACAAGTCAATGAATTAAAAATAACAAAAATGGATTTAAAACAATATTTTGTGAACCCTAAGACGGGTGAAGAGATAGATCTGAAGAAGCCCCAGATCTCAATTCGATGGTGTAGGCACCCAAGCATAACTAGACACTTTTGAGAGCGGTGGTGGATGGTCTTTGACTATCCGCCACACTTCAATCATGAGGTCCCCATGTAGTTTTTGAAAAAATTGTCGACTGAATTTGAATTGGGTAAAAATCCCAATTACTTTGATATTAGATCATTTCAAGGGATTGGGAGAGGCATGCCCCAGGATATGCCAGGGGCCAAATTGAGCGATGGATTTAGAAACCGTGTGCGTGATGATCCCTTGGTTCCTCTTCCTGCACCAGTTATTGCAGCACCTGTCCATGATTGAGCAGTGGATTCTGCTCTTGGTTCATTGAGTGCCCTGTCGAGCAATTTGGTATAGCAGTTGCATGAGGTGAGGGCTACCCCCAGCTTAGCACATGTTTGCACGAGTTGTGGGAATGTATGTACGGGTCCACAGAGTGAGGCTACCTCTGGAGGAGATGGTTATTTTGATGATGTTGATGTTGCCCATGGTGGCTATGATGATGTTGAGGAGGTTGCACATGCTGATGTCGTCTCTTCATATGTTGATCTGTTGTGGGTAGATGATGATCAGCCTACAGAGGTATAAATTTATTTATATAATTTACAATGCAATATTAAATTCCTTATATATACACATATGAACCATAACACGAGCCAATTTTTTATTAACAGAGGATGGATCATACCATGTCATTGAGAACCGACATCATGTTACCTCGATAAAAAAAGAGATATTGGTGCGCCATTTACAGTATGCACTTTCATCTAGATACATTGTATTGATATGTACATTAAAAATAAACAATAAAAATTTTAATGTAATGATGTGTATGATATGTTTTTTCAATTTTGTAGGGTGCTTCATGTAGCACCGAGGTGGGTAGTTCTTCACATGACCCATCGACTGCTGAGGCTCAGCCTCATATACCACTAATATATTTTTCATCCATTAATTTGAAGTGTTTATATGCTTACTAATTTATGTACAACTTTGATTCATGTTCGTTATTTTTTGCAATTGTAGGCTTCTGGATTGTTTGATGGTGCATCACATGTATGCCTTCACCCATCAATTACTTTGCCTACACATGACACACCATATGTATGCTTTTCTATGATAAACTTGTAGTCTATATATACTTTATAATTTATGTATATATACAAGTTTGATTCATACTTTATATATGTTGTTCAGGTCGATACCACTACCAATATTGGTATGGCTATGGGATTGATGTACAATGTTTTTTTTGCAGGACTTGACTACAACCACTTTTCTTGTTCATGATAGTGGACCTCCATGTACTAGTGAGGGCATTGTAGAGGACGGTCGTATGGTAATTTATTTTAAATTTTTAGTATTTAATTACTTTATAAGTGAATTATGCAAGTAACATCTTCTCATGTTAAATATTCTTCTCATGTAAAATATTTTAATAATGTCCAGGAGGGTGGAGACATTGATACTGCACACACATGGGATGGTACATCTCAGGACCACGTGCAGCAGGATGATTCATCTCACCCACCTTCACGTGGAGTGAAGAGGACTGCAGATGAGATGCACGTGAGTTCTTAGATTATATATTTTAGATCATGTCATGTTATTGTATTATGAACTTTTATGATGACACTTGTTATGTTATCCTGGGACTTGTTATTACGTTATTTGGACTTGTTTTAATGTCATTTCCTTGTTATTATTTTTTCAAGACTTGTTATTATGTCATCAAGAATTGTTATGTGATTATATATAGGACTTTTTATTATGTCATTTTGTTGCTATTATGATATCAGGTCGTGTTATGTGATTTGGCACACTCTAGTGATTATATGTGATGTTGTTTTGTTATTATGTTATTTGGACTTGTTTGAATGTCATTTCCTTATTATTATTTTTTCAAGACTTGTTATTATGTCATCAGGAATTGTTATGTGATTATATATATAGGACTTTTTATTATGTCATTTCATTTCTATTATGATATCAGGTCTTGTTATGTGATTTAGCGCCCTCTAATGATTTTATATATATATATATATATGATGTTGTTTTGTGATTTGGTGCCCTCTAGTGATTATATATGATCTATTTATGACTTTATATTTTAACATTGTGATTGATCATCTTATAGTGCAACAGTTTATAATTCAATAAAATAATTATTCCAATTTACAATAACATCCTATTCTTAAAATAATAATAAAATCAAGAACTTGCAATTACTCTATGAAGAAATTACGATAAAATAAATATATCATAAAAAAATAGAATGATTGTAACACAATTACAATGTGCACAAAATAACATTAAGAAGAAGATAAGTAATACAATGTTGTTTATGAAACCAAAATTGTATCAAATGTAGACAAATACAATGTTAAAGGGACAAAGAAAAACAATTATCATGATTAAATATAAAAGAGTTCACACAATTAACACAAACTTACATGCATATAAATTTGATTCAACCTAATGTACCATCTGCATCCTCTCTCTTCTGCAATGCATCTATGATTGCCTCATTCTCTTCTACTGAAAGTGTCCACAATAACTTATTAGCAGGTCTACCTTTGTATCTTTCTAATTTAATGTTTGTTGCCACCACCAAATGAGAATAGTGTATAATCTTCTTCTCTGATTGGTAGTCTTCATAAGCTGGTAAGCCATTCCTTCTTGTTAAGTATTTGCATAGCCATGTTCCAACTACCACAATAGACCCAACTGGATACTGAAAACCATCATCATCTACTTTATCACATATCAACTTTTTCTTAGGTTCTACACATCTAGCTAGCCAATACTCAACCTACTCATCATTATCCTTAGGTGAAACAACAGCATACACATGTCCTAGAAAATAAATTTAAGTACATGTAGAAATAAAACTTGTTAGAATTTATAATTCAAATACAACCATAAATTATATGACAATACATAAAAATATATAATTTAAAGTTATAAACAAGAAATTGAATTAAATTACCAGGTTGTATGAGGTCTGAAACACGATCATAATCTTCTGATGCAAATGCATGATCTGGGTCTTCATTTCTTCTAACATCTTGATATTGTGTCTCACTAGGTGTTAAGGATTTGTGTTGTCATTCTTCGATCCATTCTGTATTCTCGCATTCTTCCCATTCACCTGCAACACAAAATTGACAAAAACAAGCAATCTCTCTAGTCCATATAGTCCAAGTGTTAGAATTAGAACTCTTAAATGAATACCATCTAGCTGACCCATTGATTGTATCACAATCATATCTTGGAAGGATATTCTCCTCTTTAACTAGCCAGAAGAAATGTCTAATTGTAGAGTTCTGACTTGATCCTGTGGATAAAGTTGCACTACACCAATCCACAATTGCACTTGCATTTTTAAATTTAGCATTTTCCTCGAATTTGAGTTGCTCTCTGCAAAGGGCTCTCTTAACACATGCACTGACACCATCATGTTCTCCTTTCCCGTGTCCAGCCTCAAAAAAACTCCACGCGTGTTCGATATTAGTTTTCTTATGAATCCTACTCAACCAATAAAACATTAGATGTTGTGTCATCTGAATTTCTCCTTTCCTATGTCCAGCCTAAAAAAAACTCCACATGTGTTCGATATTAGTTTTCTTATGTAGCATTCTCGAATTGCCCTATGCAATTATCAGACCATATTAGATGTCGTGTCATCTGAATTTCTCTCCCCCTCAAATTCTGAAAAAAGGTCTTCAAGCAATACTGGACAAACTCAAATGAGTGTAATTTATTATCACTCATATAGAAACGATACTCTCTCAAAATTTTATGATCCTCTTCTGTACTATCTGGTGCATGCCTATAGACAATATGGGCAAAAATCGATACTTGCACTGAATTGTAGTATTGTGATTGGACTTCATCTTGTGGTGCAAGCGTGTAGTTCTCTACAAAGTCAATGACTGAAAGTATACTGCCAATAGGAAATGTATCCTTACATATTCGAAACTGACGATCGAGCCATCTAGCATTTTGAGTGTGTTTACTATGCAATGTTCCAAGAATGTGGTATAAATATACCACCTGAAACTATAAAGGAGTTTATATCATAATGGTAACACGTATATATAGAAATACATCATAATGGTAGCAAAATTGAACATTAGTTTTGCAACATGTGACTCTTTGCTTGTTAATTCGAACATACCAAGGTTTACACTTTTCAAAAGACCTTTGACAAATGCTAATAGTCAACACCTTATCATCCAAAAAAAATTTGTACAATTCAGTTTGAGTCATGTCCAATAGGTGTTTTGGATGTGGATCATGAATTTTTGACCCAACTCTTAATTTAAGAACATCTCTAACATTAGGTGATACTCTCGTATTATCGTGCCAGAATTTTTTGATCAAATTTTTTACTTCACCAGTAAGTTTCATATCAGACCTTAGTAGTCTACCACTAAAAATCCACAATTTGTTTGTTGGATCACTTTCAAAATTAACTCTTCTTTTTACAGCTCTTGACAAATTTTTACAGTGAATATTAAGATTTCCACTTATGGTACTCATCATTCTCTTATTAGAAGTTGTTTGGCTTACTAAAGTTGTTGTTATTGCCCGTTGTGCCACATTTTTATCTTTAGAACAATTTTTCTTTCCGATTGTATCAAAGGCGCTAGCAACAATCGATACAACTTGTTTTAAAGACTCATCTTTCTTCTTGGGTTTGACATAAAAGCCTAACTTCTTCATTACTTTTTGCATTTTAGTCATTTTAATTAGTTATGTCATTAATTGACATTGAAACCCAAATTTCTTATTATAAAAAAAATGTCTAAACAATCTATTTGCATGTGTCCTAATTTGTCTCCATGAAACCAAGCCAGGAAGGTTGTCTAGTACATCACTTTTAATTTCAAAATTTTCATTCGTTTGATTATCATTCAAACATGTTTCATTTTCAATTGGTGTTTCCATGTCTACATCCACATTTTTGGTTTTAGTTGCAGGAGGATTTTCAATTTCATTTGGAGTTTCAAATTCGGTTTCAATTTCAGTTTCAAGTTAAGATCTAGTTTCATTTGGGGTTTCAATTTGGATTTCAATTTCAGTTTCAACTTGAGTTCTAATTTCATTTGAGGTTTGATTTTCAATTAGCATTTGATTTAATAAGTAACCTACTTCTACTAAATCACCAATTTCTTCATGAGAAAAAACATAGGGTTGTGAAGACATACATGTATCCAATAATGGATTAGAAGATGCACCTGAATTAAATGGTTCTATTGTGTTTCCTTCGTCAGCATTTATGGTCTCATTGATGTTCTCCTCTTCTGAAACAATTGTGGAACTTGAAGCTCTTTGTCTCATTCTTGATCTTCTCTCTCGTTGGCGTATTGCCTCCTTCTCCCTATTTGCTGCAATCTCCTCAGTTGTTAGAACCTTCCTTTGCCTCTTCCTGCATTGATTTGATCTCATGGCTACACCACATTTTGAATTCAAATCGATCTCCTTACCAAATCGACAATAAGACAAAAAAAGAGAATGATTAATCAAAACATTCTCTTTGCAGATCGTACCTATCAGGCAATGATTGAAAAATCATTCAATCATTGGGATTTGTGCTTGTGGGCCAGATTCTGGCTCAATAGATCTTTTTAGAAACAGGCACCCGTTATTTAATGAAACGGGTGTCTGTTTTAGAATCGAGTGCCCGTTTTTAAAAATGGGCGCCCGTTTCACTTGTAATAGTACAAAGCGAAACGGGCGCCCGTTTTTTGAATTTAAAAAATGGGTGCTCGTTTGTTAAAATTAGGGGCGGGAAACAACCCTCAGCATTGTTTTTTGCTTCGGGATAGGCTTGGTCGCACCAAGCCTATGCTTGGACCTCCAAAAATATGACTAAGGTAAAACGACATCAGATTTCTACCTTGGCCTAATTTTTTGAGAGCCTTTCTGATTGAATTTTTTGACGAAACGAAAACCCATTAGAGTTTTCAGCATCCTAATTTCAGAAATGTAAATTGATAAGATTATTTTTACTATTTTTGTACTATTTATTAATCAAAAGTGGAACTTAAACCTAAAATACCAAGGTTCACTAAAACTTTAATAACTTTTTTGTTTTTAGGATTTTAGAAAAATAAATTATATGACATAGATCTACATACAATTATTTTGAATATTAAACAAAAAATAAAAATGAAAAATATGAAATTTTCATCAAATTATGGTGGTCGTACACCCGATGTTTTGAAAATATACACTATTGTCAATTAAAAATTAATTAAAAAAATATATTCAATAAAATAATAAGAACAAATATTCTCCTCAATATTTGGTGTCTTAGGTATCATTTCCCAGAAGGATTTACAAAAAAATATTTATTTGCATCAAAAAAGGGTGGTCGTACACGTGTGGTATGGTCCTGAAACAGACATTTTGAAAAACTGGTTTTTAAACATGCTACTAAAAAGTGATTTCTACCATGTGGGTATTAAAATAAATTACATATTTGAAAAGTCTCAGAGCACTACATTTTCTATTACTAAATTTTTTTGAGATTCAATCTCTAAATGCATCAAATTTTGACATCAATCGATAGAAAATTTGAAAAAATGAGAAAACACTTCCACTTTTTGCTCAAAAGTGGGACTCAACTTCTTGCAACCACACACACACACACACACACACACACACACACATATATATATGTGTGTGTGTGTGTGTGTGTGTGTGTGTGTGTAGATGTCTCAAATTTACATAGTGAAGTCCATTAGATTTAAATTTGTGTGTGTGTGTGTCCAATTTACACAGTGAATTCCATTACCTCTTTTGCTTCAATTTAGACAATGAATTGCATCTTTACAGTAAGATTTTATAAATACACATAAGTTACATACACATTGCCCTCCAATTTATTACACTAAATATCATTTGCAATTTAGAAAGTGAATTATATATGTGTGTGTGTGTGTGTGTGTGTGTGTGAAAAAGATTAGTATATTGTTTTGGCAGAGAGAATGTTGTAAGGGAGGTGGGTGGTTTTGGTAGTGGTACACCTATGAGGGGTTAATGTGCTTGCCTTGCGCATTGATGGTTGTTGTAATATCATTTTTGATGGTGTATGTTTAACAATGTGTATACCTGTGTCTAATGTATAAAGGATATTGTGTGTTTTTCGTATTTTGGTTTTTGCAGTCGAGCTTCTAGTTTTTCGAGGTAAGGCCTTCAACCTTATATGATTTAATTTTGTATGTAGTTTTTGCCGTAGTTTTGACAATGTATTTCATTACCTCTTATGCCCTAATTAAGAACTGGTTTTTGTTTAGTGCATGTAAATATTATTGTGTTTTTGGGTAATGATGAATGTGTAGACCTGTGTCTAATGGTAAGGGTAGATAAAGGATATTGCATTTTTATAGAGGAGTATTTGTAGACGAAGACGGTATTCAAAAATTTGGGTGTTTTTTTGTATTCTCGTTTTTGTAGTCGACTTTCTAGCTTTTGAGGTAAGGTCTTCAACCTTACATTATTTAATTTTGTATGTAATTTTTGCTCTTTCCAATTTATTTGCCCCAGTTTTGACAATGAATTTCATTACGCCTTCAACCTTACATTATTTAATTTTGTCTGTAGTTTTTGCTATAGTTTCGACAGTGTATTTCATTGCCTCTTATGCCCTAAATAAGAACTGGTTTCAATGCTCTGTATTTGGGATTTGTTTAGTGTATGTAATTTTAATTGTGTTTTTCGATAATGACCAATGTGTGTACTTGTGTCTAATGGTAAGGTTAGATGAAGGATATATTGTGTGTTTATAGAGGGGTATTTGCAGACTATATATATATATATATATATATATATATATATATATATATATATATATATCGAATTTGATTACAAATTTACACAGTGAATTTGATTACCTCTTTAATTTCAGTTTTGACAGTGAATATCATTCTTGTGTATATAATTCAAAATAGCTAGCTTACAATTTCAGTTTCATCGGCATTGTGATTTAATTTTGTTTGTATATATGTATATGTGTGTGTGTACACATATATATGTATATATATGTATATGTATGTATGCATATATATATATATATATGTGTGTGTGTGTGTGTGTGTGTGTGTGTGTGTGTGTGTATGTATGCATATATATTATATATATGTATGTATGTATACATATATATACATATGTATGTATGTATATGTATATGTATATGTATGTATATGTATATATATACATATATATGTATATATACATACACATATATATACATATGTATGTATATATACATACACATATATATACATATGTATGTATATATATGTATATGTATGTATGTATACATACATACATACATATACATAGATATGTGTATATATACATATGTGCACATATATATGTGTGTATATATACATATATATATGTATATATATGTATGTATATGTATACACATACATACACATACACATATATATACATGTATATATATGTATGTATATATATTATATGTATGTATGTATATGTATACACATATATATACATACATATATATATACATGTATATATATGTGTATGTATATGTATGTGTATGTATATGTATGTGTATGTATATGTGTATGTATATGTATGTGTATATATATATGTATATATATGTATGTGTATAATATATATACAAATACATATACACATACATATATATACACATATACATACACA